>NW_006912067.1:0-234957 GCF_000523435.1 Bipolaris zeicola 26-R-13
CTCCTTGACGTTGACGCGCTAGTAGGGCGCGACCGATTCGCTTGGGCAACCGATTCGCTTGTGAACCACGTTAGATAGATCTTGAGCTAGAGACGTGGATCGAGCCCCTGTCTTTGTCGAAAAACCACACCTCCATGTGCGGCTAAAGAAAGGTCGCATCGTGGGAATACAAGCGGCCATAACGACGATGTTTTGTTCTACTCTATATAGAAGTCAATCTAGTAAGAAGAATAAAAGAAGAGAGAAAGTAACTTACAAGTCCCATATCACCAGCGGTACAGGCTTCCAAACTGGGCACCATCAGTTATGATCTCACACTATCTTTGTACATACTCACGAGGATCAGTTGTGCCCATAAACAACGGCAAATACGTCCCCTTAACGATGGTGACTATCGCAGACAGCATGGCCATACTCATCCTCGCGATGAGGCCAATCTTCGTGGACCAAGCCATCTGCAGATTCCAGAATGTGCATGCCGGCACCACCGCCAATACCACATCCGTGAACGCTGTGTACGCACAGAACTAGTACGAAAACCTGTTGAGAATATTTGGGTTCCAGCACGAGCCTGGCAATGACTTCTCCCATAGTTTCTGGGTCGGTTGGCATTGTGTAAATGCTAGGACAACTGTAATTATGGCAAACGATACTTGCAGAATCGACATAGAGTATAGAGCTATAGTTTTTCGTGGACTTGAGGAAAGAATCTGGCAAACGAGAATCGTGATGGATATGTTCGGTAAGCTGAATACGGCTGTAGATTGTCACCCCTTGGCCAAAGCTACAAGTACGAAGTCACAGAACACTTACCAATATCAAAAGCTACAGAGTGCCAACTTGGATCGTGCTAATCTCTGAGGGTTATTCATAAAGAACGTACGATATCCTAAAATCTGAATCATTGCGCTTTTGAAAAGCCGCTTATTGCCGAACTGTGCGACAACCACTGCTGTATGCTGACCGAATCCCAATACAACCCCGTAGTGTACAAATGATGAGGCAACGATGCTGAATATCGAAAAACAATATAAGTTCTAGTTGTCGGTTCGATGAAAATAGAATTCGCGAATGCCCTACCAGCGACAGCAAAATGAAGAGGTCGTCCTAGCCAACAACATGCACTAGCTTTACTCTGGAAAAAGCTTGATAGCGACCGATAAACCGGCGGCCGCTGTCATGACCTATGCGACGAGTAAAATCTCTGTCTGCCTGTTCTCTGTCAGATCCACTGAGTCCGTCATTTCTGCAAATATCTCGTAGTGTTTTGTCAGCTTGTAAATATCCAAAACTGAATAGACACCGAGTTTTTTTTTCCTAAAGTTTCTTGTTCTGACCACCATTTAATATCATTATGTGAGCGAACAGCCGGTTGTAGCCCGATACTACTTATCGAGTGGCATGGGTTGAAGATGCCAAGATGGCGTAGGTATCACAACAGTTAATGTGACGTGGAAATCTTTCATCATGACTTGCGTCTTTTTCAGGAAGTTCTAAGCGACGTAGTTAGCATCATTGAAATCGAGTAAGATGTCAAACAGTAGCGCAATCAACACAATCGGGTCACGCACAATGCTATTCCTTCAAGAAAGGGATTGCCCTGGATGAACAAATAAGATTGTACTGGATCCACTGACCGCATTGCCGAGATAACGAGGGAAATCCTTTTAAGGTCCACATCATTGTAGCACAGCACAGTATGTTGGCGAACTTTTCCCAAGACTCACTAACTTTTGCAGACCAACCCCCTCGGGCAACATGTGAGCCACTCATATTGATAGAAGCTGAATATCAAAACATTACTAGTCACTTCAAACATGCACATATATTCACGCATGAGAATCTAGAAGATCAAAATGCGATACGAAATCCCGGTTTGGGAAGGCCGGTATGACTCGAGTGACTATGCATGAGTGAAACTCCACTGACAGGATATATAGATGATTCAACAACAATGGCGGTGACGCATTCTTACAGGGATAGTAGATTCTATTCTTTGTTCAATGCTAAAGTTTCGCGATGGCCGCCCTTTGAGAATGTATGTAGAGCAAAAACTTCAACATTGCTGTACCGTATAAGTTTACCTCAGATATAGTGTTTTTGAAACGTAAACTACAGACTATCCCCAAAGCTGCAAGTAAATTTCGTAGTCACTGTAAAAAGTTTCTCAAAAAAGACTATGGAGGTTGTTACAACTTTATCGATCGATGTAGACAGGTTTAGTCCAAGCAAAATCCTTAGAACTAACCCACATTCCTTAGACTTTGCACCTGTTCAAGACATGAGTACGAGCCAAAGCAGTCTCCTAGTCAGACCAGACATGCAAAGCTGTGATAATTGCCATTTACACATGTACGTCTGTGAGTCGCATGTGATGATCAAACACTAGTCGCAAATCCTAAAGGATTAACCCCATCGGCTATAATCCACAATTGAGCTACATGCATGCACGCGAACGTGTGGAGCTTATGGGTCTTGGGATTTCAAGCCGGTCCACTTATGGGGATACGAGAATGCAGTTAAGATCAGCTTGAAGTTCTAAATCTGCCCTTCTTAGAAGCAAGAAGAAGGCTGTGCCGAACATCGAGAGAAAAAAGAAAATGTCAAAAACACTTCTGGACATCCTCGAAAGCATTGCAGCAGCTGGAAAGGCTTACCAACGTGAGGACATTGGTTCACTAGAAAGTCTTATCGGACTAGGCAGAGATCTGGTAGCAACACTTGAAATCCCAAGTGAGTTCTTGCAAAGAACGTTCTGGGCCGAGGTAAACTAGCAATACTACTATGCGAAATTACAGTGGCTTTACTGATCATTACTGCAGCCTGCTCTATCAGCACATTGCAAGTTGGCCGTTCAGGTCGGACTATTCCAACATCTGAAAGATGTAGGTAAACCCGGCAGTAGCCTTTATGATCTTACCCAAAAGACAGGAGTCGACACACCACTGCTCCAGAGAATCCTCCGCCACCTAGTCGCCATGAAGCTTCTCACATACTCGAACGGAAAGTTCAAAGGGACACCCCCCAGCGACGGCCTCGCAGCAGAGAACTTCCAGAAAAGTATTGATTTCTGCTACGACGTTGCCCGGCCCTCCTTCAACCGCTTCCCCAGCTTCTTCCAAGCAACAGGCTACCGAATCCCAAGTTCGCTCACAAACGGTCCGTTCCAGGCTGTACACGGTATAGCGATGCCGTTTTTCCCGTGGTTGGTAGCCACGCCCCCGTATCTCGATGAGTTCGACAACTTCATGTCAGCGTACCGGGCCGGGAAGCCAAATTGGTATGACGCAGGCTTCTACCCCGTAGACGACCGTCTAATCGAGGGCTTCGACACTGACACCGGTGAAACGCTGCTTGTAGATGTGTGGGGTGGCCGCGGCCACGATGTCCAGCAGTTCATATCAGAACACAAGGCACATCCTGGAAAAATTATTCTACAGGACCGAGAGCCCGTTATTGCCAGTGTTTCAAATCAAGATAAGCTGCTGTTTGAGTTGGAAGTACACGAATTCTTTACTCCTCAGCCAATCAAGGCTGCAAGGGCTTACGCGCTGCATTCCATCCTTCATGACTGGATCGATGAAGAAGAAATCAGCATCCTAAAAAATCTGAGGCCAGCGCTCAAGTAAGGTATTCCCGGGTTCTGCTGATTGAGATTGTGGTTTCCGAGGAGGAGCCTACGATCGCGGAAACGGCAATGGATATGATGATGTTGGCACACTTTGCTGTGCGGGAGAGGACTAGGATGGAGTGGGATGGGATACTGCAGAAGGCTGGATTGAGATTGGTGGGATTCTACAATTTTCCGGGTGTTGCGGAGAGCGTTATTGAGGCGGAGTTGCGAGAAGCTCCTTGAGTTGGCAGGGTACTTGTCTGCCTAAGTTTGAACTCTTGATGTTTACTACAATTTTTCTATGACGAGAAAAAACCTCGAGGAGAAAATTCTGTTTTTGAAAATAAAATGGCAAGAAGGAGAGGAAAATACTAGGTGCAGCTAAAGTGTTATGAGTTTTATCCAGCATCTTGTAGATAATTGTTGTTACTATGAGAGAATGACAGTCGTCTGTGCTCTGGTCTAATAGTAGGGATAGCGCGGTATTGTTCATTAGGCTGAAAAATTGGGTCAAGGTAGGATAGGCCCGTCTACTGAAGTAAGATAGAGAGATACAATGTCAAGGTCTAACCCTGAATTGAGCCACGCATCCACAATCTTACTAAATTCATGGTCGCAGCATGTAGAAAGACTCGCTAGCAGGGGTGTCACGAGGTATGTGATCTTTTGGGACCGGGCCGATGAAAGCACTGGCTTTGTTTCATTGAATGCCATAATATAGATTGCAGATGTACTGGAAGGGAATTAAAGCGGCGGGTGTTTATTTGAACTTGCACTGTTAGGGATTTGTGGGCGGGGATTTATTTACAGTAGGCATCCCACTTATATACGCATGTTCCTGACAGTTCTCAAATTCTCAGATACGCAACAACACATGTGCCTGCACTGAGGCTGTATACTCTACTTGGAATCACTCCTATAGACCCAAGCATGCGGTTCATGTGCGCCTACCCAGTCAGGACCTTAATTGTAGCCTCTCAATATACGACCAGCGGCTTGGCAGGATAATATTCCAAGTATGCCATCTATCTTGCTATCGGGACAGATATTGAGAGTTCGTACAAGGTTGAGTTTAGTGATGATGTCAACTTTAGTTAGAGCATTTTCAAGTTAGCATGAAATGTCACCACAACGAAGTTAGCTCATATCCACTAGGTGGAGAAGTAGCTACTTCCAACTCTTAATTTAACATTAAGATATTACAGTAATCTACCTGATAGGCTGAAAGCTTATCTAGGATACAACAGTCCTTTGGTATACGCAGTCCCTTGCTTTCCCAAGCGTCAATTTGCTCATTCTTTGTGTAAGCGAACAAAGAAAACGAAAATAGATTCCGAATCAGCCGAAAAAAAAATGATATTCAAACGCTACGTGTTAGAAGTATTGTGCGCCTCGTTGTTACCCGGCGTTGATGTATTGTCCGTCGGTGGCACTACAGCTGAATTCCTCTGCGCGGGGCTTGCATCCCCTCGTTCTCTTCGGCCTCGAGCCCCGAAAGCGTCACTTAGTCGTGCGCTAATTCTCCTACTTCTCCTGTCTCTTGTGTTGGCTACGTTTTCCACACTTGGACTTGTACTTTCTCCAGCGAGATCACCACTTTGGTTTCTTCGCTGCTCTCTAAGGCGCCTTAGGGCGCCAATTCGCTCTTCAGCTGATGAATTTGGCAAATGGCGGAACAACAAAATATCACGAATTGCGGTACGGCGGCGATGCGATGTCTCAGCATCGGGGTTTAGAGGTGGAGCAAGTTGGTCCTGGCCATGGGAGGCAGAAGAATCATGGGAATCGACGGGTCGGAGATCGACGCGACTGCGAAGTGTTAGTGGGCTTGATACAGCGAATAATAAAATAGGGGGGTGAGTTACCATAATGGACAAGTCCCAGACACATTCAGTAGCCAGGGATCAACACATTCTGGGTGAAACTTGTGATTGCATGGGAGAACGCGAAGATCTTGACCCTTCTCAAAATCCTCTGTACAAATGGAACAACCCAGACTTTCGTCAGACGAAGCATTCTCTGTACCCGTGGATACGGCCGCGACAACAGGCTGTGCAGGTGCTATACCTGACTGATGTTGCTCAATCTCCGCGGAGGTCACTTGCTGCGACGCCCCTATCACCTGTTCCGTACCCAGTGGCTGCGCTTGGCTGCGCTGATCAGCGGTTGTTGGAGGGTTTACGTGTCCGTCGCTCGTCGCATTCGCTCCGTTCAAATCTCTCGCCTCAACCGCCGGTCCCAGTTCCACATCAGTAGGCTTCGCCTGCTCCCTTTCACCAAATTTTACAATGGGAATAGTGTCGAGAATAGCTCTTCCGAGTCCCCTTGCTCTGCTCTGTCTGGGTCGCCCAAGGACGTTCCGGGGTCCATATCGCTCAGGGTGACGATGCGCTCTTATCGCGCCCGTGATGATGATGATAAGGAACAGAGCCGTGATAATACCCGTGATGCTGTATAGAATGATCATAGCGACAGCAGTCGAGGGTGAGGGACCTAATGGATTCTGTGTCTGGTTTGAGTTGCCGCCTCCATCGCCGTTGTTATCATTGGACCGGCCTTCAACGTGGACGAAGTATTTCATGTGTGCGGGCAGATCGTCAATAGCGTCGAGTACAAAAGTCGAGTCAGTTTTGCTCGTCATGGAATAGACAGCAACTTGCTGCACCATTTGTTGGGAGTCGTTCTGGTCATAATCGCAATAGTCGGTGGCGGTACTGTAAAGGATAGCAGCCGAAATGTTGGCTTGTTGATAAGCTTGGTCGAAGACGGATTGAGCATTGTCGAAACCGTTGTAGTCACTGGGGTTGCAACTGATGTATGCGATCTCGTCAGCAGTGATGTTGGCGACGTTGGAGAAATTTGCGTAATATAGGTTGCCCTTGACCTGGTAGTCCATGTCAGTGCAAGTACTTGGATGAAATCTGGTACCTAGCCGCGACGAACCGAATTCACTGCTTCCTGGGTCAAGGGAATAACGTTTGCAATTTTGCGACCGTTTGATTCGGCACGGGCGAGTGGCAGAGTCCCACCTCCCCAGCCCGGACGCGCAGTCGAGGTGTTGGAGGGCGAGATGGTGGCCGTGGCGGAGGTAGCGAACAAGAGGCAGGTCAACTGCCACGACAGCGGGTGCAGGCGCGCAGGCAACATGTTGGAGCGCATGCCTGTTGTGAATTAATAGCACACGAGCGCCGATGGACCCATGTGTGAATATGTACGTAAATGTATGTAGATGTCGGTGTAAATGTATAAATGTATGGGTATGGTGGCTTGAATTGACGCGCTCCGAAAAAAAGAGTTGCCGCACTACAGAGCGACAAGCTAGACGATAAGACGGTGCTCGCGCCCGACAGCTGACATGCTTGGTGCGACAGGAGGCGGCGGCAAGCACAAATGGTTTGATGTGTGTCAATGTAAGAGTGGAGGTGCGTAGATATGGCTGAAGCCAGACGAGACGACACAGGATCTGGCGGGGAGGCGCGGCAGACGATGACCAAACCCCCGCTCTCCTCTCCCCCAGACCCGCTGACGCTACGGACCCACTCCTGCTTGTCTGCGTCCGCCTTACGCTCCGACTCTGAAACTCGGTCTAGTTGACGCTGTTTGGCTACGGCGGCAGCAACTTTTGTTCCGCGCTTCTCTCAACCACTCGTCTGACGCGTTCACGGACCTATATGACGATTACAGCCCTACTATGGCCTTCCAGTGGCTCCGATGCAGTCGTAAGCCCTATGGCTGAGTTGCTCTACCGCCCAGTGCTTCGGACCGACTCGACTGCACGTCACTGAGCCCACTTGCATCAATCGCTTTATTCCCGCATCGCCATGCACACATGCATTCCCGTCTCGGTAATGCATCTTGCCGTAAAGAATACTCTGCTAGCTAACCGTCAACAGTTTCACCTGTGCCTACGTCCCTATATATCCTCGTTTCATGCTCTAACCAGCTTGGATACTACCGTTGCATTACATATTTTGTATCTACCATTCAACTCCATTCAAACTCCATTGCCATAAACGCCCGCGTTCTGCTACCATGTATGCCCACTCATCCATCCCCACGACACATTGTTGATACAGTTAAAAAAACAAGTCCCCATTCCACAACACCATGCTCGCCTAGTAGGCAATTCCACTCGAGCCACGCCCAGGCGTCTTGAACGTCATGGACTGCAACTGTTGCTCCACCAGTCCGCCAAGCGCTAGTGTATCCTTCGGATCAACTCCCATCCTCTCAAAATCATTGAAGCCAGAAAGATAGAAGCCAGCAATCACCACCAGGTACGACAAAATCAAGATCGACCCCTTGAAGTAGTTGCTCTTTCCCTCACCGTACATGTACGACAAAAGGAACACGCACAGAATGACGGTAATCATGTCCCATTGGGGAAAGATGAGTGTGAATGACTGGTTTGCCACTTCGTTTGCTGGAATGTATCCGCTGTGCATGGCGCTGTAGAAAACCAGGGCCGGGATCTGCAATAGACAAACTTGCAGAGCATATGCAGATCCAATTTCCATGGACAGCGCAATATTTCCGTTCATCGCAAACGAAATGGCGTTCAAAAACTCGGTCGTGTTTGGTACTAACGCAAACAAGGTGATGCCCAGGAATTTTTCGTCAATATCAGACCCTTCCAGCACCCCGTCGACGGTGTTGACAAGAATCTCGGCGATGATGGCATACGCAACAGTCGCTGTCAACAAAATAGCAGCACTCTTTTGACGACTCCAGTTTGGTGCATCATGCCCTCCAGAAGTATGCCCAGGCGCAGTCTCGCCCTCTTCGTGAGCTGCCTCGGTGTTGGCCCGAGTATGAGCAGGTCGCTCTGTGTGCCCTTTGCTGGTTGTGTGAGCAAGTTGCGCAACTTTACGAGGGGCCTTGGTGACATCACGTGTGGCAAGAGCCGTCGTTGTTGCAGCAATCTCAGTGATCTGGCGTGCTAGCGATTCCGCGGCATCATCCGTAAGGCCTTCGACATGGAAAGAGTGGTGCACATTCGTTTGGCCATCCTTGGGTGGTACCAGGTGGGGGGTATTGCTGTCTGATTTTGAGCTTGGTCGCCTGTCGCTCGATGTAGATTGCTCTGGTCCGATGCCAACCTCTTGTAGAGTTTGACTAACCATGCGCTTGTACAACTGACTGTCGCGCACATGTGCGCGATTGATGGAATGTCCGGTCGCTTGCCTCATGAAAGAGGAATGGGGGAAGTCTCCATGGCCACTCTGACTGAGACTACTCGCACTCATCTCCAAAAACTTCTTCTCTTGAGCATCTGGCTCCGTCCAGATGGTGGCGGCATGAGTCCGGAGAGTAAACAATAGACCGATGATGTACGAGAAAAATAGCAATGCAGCTGAAAACCAGGTATATGGCTTGACAGCTTCATTGTAGAACCGGTCGTGAAGTGCTGGGGTTTGCGAGTAGTAGCATCTGCGGCAGTCTCGCTCCAAGGGAGTAGAGGAGTGAGGCTTAATACACTGGTGACAGTTGAGTTCATGCTGATATCAGTTAGTAGGGGCCTTTGTAAAAAAAATAAGAATGCAATCCTTACGCTGCCGTAGATCTGATAGAACAATGTGGGCCCAAAAGCGCCAATGACGGCAAACAAAAGCATGGTTGATGTCACACCAGCCGACCGCACGTTGAACCGCTGGGTCTTGCGTTTCAGTGCTCCGAAACACATGGATAAGCCTGGAAGGAACAGAATACCGGCGAAGATACTGCCAATGATGCTTCCCTCGACAAGTTGTGCCTTTCCCTGATTCAGCGCCACGCAGTAGAGGAAAACCTCGACAACGGTCGAGAAAAAGGCGTTGATGGTGGCACCAACCCCCATAGATGATTGAGCTGAGATAGAGGCCACTGCTTGGCCAATGAAGTATGCCAGTGGAATAATGGACAGTAATGCAAGCGTGAAGAGCAGAAACTGGTCCGTCAACCAGAACTTGAGCTCCATGGCTTCAGCCAAGACAAAGTAGTCGAAGATGGTAAAAGCGACCAAGCCGAGGAGATTGATGAGAAAAATGTTTGTGCCATCAATCGTGTACTTCCAGTACTTGATGCCGACTGCTCGATAGGTGCAGAGCAGGATGGAAGATGACTCTCCAGGACGGCGCACGTTGCCATTGTCCGAGTGGAATGAGAGAGCCAGGGGGTGACGGCGCAAGTGGTCCAACAAGAGCAGCGTGGTTTTACCCATGGGGATCGTAAAGACAAGAAACCAGCAGAGAGTCGAGACGAAAAAGAGCGAAGGCATCAGGATACCATAGAAGAAGAGGAAAAAGATGACTCGACCAAGGGTCCATTTGCCGCGACCGAAAAGTCTCCGCTTAGTGGTGGCTGTGTCAGTATGGTTCACGTTACCACGACCGTGTCTTCCAAGTAGACTCATAGTCTCGCTGCCGGCAGAGTCGACACTGTTGCGTCTGCGCCCAACGAGCGAGCTCTCACCACCGTTGATGGGGCCAAAGAAAAGACGTCCTTCTTCAATATCACCGCTCTGCCACTGCTCATATTCGCTAATGCTGCGACCCTCACCTTCGTCTTCGTCGATGTAGGCCTCGTCCTGCATGAGCTTGACATATTTGCCAAAGGGGTAGAATAGATATGAGGCAAGGTGGAAAAGCAGACGCGAGTACTCTTTGCAGCTTTCGTTGAAGCCAAGCAGAGCACACAGTAGACCTCCGGCACTCGCCACGATCGCCAGCCACCAGCCAAAGACTAGCGTCCAGATAAGATTGAACAGGAGCAACCACCTGCTGACGTAGAGACCTGGCGAAGAGTGGATGTCGGCCTCTGCATTGCGCTGAACTGAACGACCCTTTTTGTAGAGGGCGGGCTTCCAGATCCTGATACCAAAGGGATGTGTCACGTTGATTGCATCCTGGCGGTCGCGTAGGGTGAAGCTCTCCGCGTCACTTAGTTCGTCGTCGTCGGCGCCTCCGCTTTCGTCCTCTGCCTGCACCGTCTCTTCACTCGAGGAGACGGGCGTCGCGTCTGCATCCGTGCCGGTTGTTAGCCCTGCGCTGTCCTGCTCAGCCTCGTCGTCTTCGGTAGAGTCTATCGTGGTCAGGGTCGCCGGCTGTGCAGCGGTTCTGCGTCGGACAGTCGAGGATTTGCGGCGCAATGTCTGTCGTTGTTTCTTTTGTTGGTCTTGCTGGGCCTGGTCGAGCTCAACCTCCTCCTCGGCATCGTCGACACTGAATTCTTGCCCCTTCTGCGGCCATTTGGACGATGTTGTACGGCGCGTCATTGAGGGCTTCTTGGGTTTGGAGGAGCCTTCTGAGACGGGTGGATTTTGCGGACGGCGGTCCTTGCTGTCTTTGCCGGCGGAGATGGTGCCTGTGGCCGCGTTAGCATGTTGGCATTGGTGTTGTTGTTGCTCGTGGTCTTTATCTAGGAGTCTTACCATAGCTCGAAGGCTGCATGGCAGCTTGAGATCGCCTGCGCGCGGATTCTCCAGCCATGGCAGTTTGGGCGGGCGCGTCGCTCGCCGTGGCAGTGCCTTGGGTGCTACTCCGACGGGATGTCTCTGGGGAGGGTTTGGCGTCGCCGCTGTTGGGAGTGCGGTCCTCCATGGCGGTGCGGTGGATGCTCGTAGAGACCCAGAGAAAAAGAGCAGGCAGGCTATCTGCAGCCCGGCCTTGTTTTGGGCAGAGTGGAAACTTAGAATGGCCCCAGCTCAGGCCTTGTGTTTATGCGCACGAGTCACTCTAGCCTGCCGCCGTGCAATGCCAGCGATCAAAGAAGGGACGAGAGGCATGTCCGTCTTTGCCGTGCCCGCATCTGCTGAGGTCTGGTGTGGGCGGAAGCTGCAGGCAGATGACCAGCCATCATGTGCGAGCGGCCGCCTCACCCACTCAGCACCACACCACTACACCAGATAACCATGGCATCTTCTGCGGGTCCTGTCTCACTGCCGATTAAACCGGCTCACGCGCTGCAGCCGGTGCACTCTGCTGCACGCAAGAACCGACCAGCTCTTGTGATGACGGCACATTAATGGGGCCGTATCTGTAGCATCGTCTGGCTATGCCTTTTGCTACCCAGCTCCCCACCCGTCTGCATCTGTGGCGGTGCCGCGGCAACGGCAGCAGTGGCCCCGGCCGCGGCGGGGCATCTCTCTCAACATGGCGCCTCAACATGTGGCGCAGGCGCTCGCCCACGCCCGGCCAAACCATTAATCCGCGCGTCGCAGCTTCGGAAGCTTCCAGTGGGACGGGCGTGTCAATGTCCGAGCCAGTCCAACAATCACCCACGGCCGTGCCATTGCTATTCCCATCACCACCGCCGTCCCCACCGCATATCTACATTCACTCGCCGCCATCCGCTCATCTATTGGCTCTCCGTCTACCTCCAGAGACTTGTGCAGTACCGCCCCTCTCCCTGCCAACGGAACATCGCCGACGGCGCCCGCCACAGCCATGGCGCTCGACACCTTCTTCCACAACAAGATCGAGGCGATGAAGCTCGAGATCATACAAGGCCAGGCAAAGCTACGACGACTCGAGGCCCAACGCAACGACTACAACTCGAGGGTGCGATTACTGCGCGAAGAGCTGGGCCTGCTTCAGCAACCGGGGTCCTATGTCGGCGAAGTGGTCAAGGTCATGGGCACCAAGAAGGTGCTGGTCAAGGTGCATCCCGAGGGCAAATACGGTATTTACCCACAACATGCTACATGAAGCTCCAAATCTAACTCATCTAGTCGTCGATGTTGCCGACAGTGTCGACATCACCAAGCTCACCGCTGGCAAACGCGTCACCTTACTCAGCGATTCGTACAAGCTCGAAAAGCTACTCCCGTCTTCGGTCGACCCGCTTGTCTCGCTCATGATGGTCGAAAAGGTGCCCGACAGTACATATGACATGATTGGTGGTTTGGACCAGCAGATCAAGGAAATCAAGGAGGTCATCGAGCTCGGTCTACAACATCCCGAACTCTTCGAATCACTCGGTATTGCCCAACCCAAAGGTGTTTTGTTATACGGCCCCCCTGGAACTGGAAAGACGCTGCTTGCGCGTGCTGTTGCGCATCACGCCGACTGCAAATTCATTCGAGTATCTGGTAGCGAGTTGGTCCAAAAGTACATTGGTGAGGGTAGTCGTATGGTCCGAGAGTTGTTCGTCATGGCTCGAGAGCATGCTCCTAGCATCATCTTCATGGACGAAATCGACAGTATTGGATCAAGTCGTGTTGAGGGAAGCTCTGGCGGTGATTCGGAGGTGCAGCGAACTATGTTGGAGCTGTTGAACCAGTTGGATGGTTTTGAGCCGACTAAGAACATCAAGATCATCATGGCAACCAATCGACTTGACATCCTCGACCCCGCCCTGTTACGACCTGGTCGCATTGACCGAAAGATCGAATTCCCACCGCCAACCGTCGAAGCGCGTGCTGATATTCTGCGAATTCACTCGAGGAGCATGAACTTGACACGTGGAATCAATCTCACAAAGATTGCGGAAAAGATGAACGGATGCTCTGGTGCTGAGTTGAAGGGTGTGTGTACTGAGGCCGGTATGTATGCCCTCAGGGAGAGGAGAGTGCACGTCACACAGGAGGACTTTGACCTGGCGACGGCCAAGGTGCTGAACAAGCATGACGACAAGGCCACCAGTCTGAGCAAGTTATGGAAGTAGGCGGCAATGCTGAGCCTTCTAATCATGCTGAGATGCGCCGATGCCTATGAGGCTACGTTCAGCAATCAGTATGGCATAGACTTATTCTATACACAAATAATGACTTTTTGACTAAACCCTATTAACTTCAAATGGCTACGGGAGTGATATTACGTCATCTAAGCTAAATTGGCACATTGGTCACTCAACTAAACCCCAACCCTCACACCATCACCTTATATGCAATGCAGATCTTGCCAAAAGTTAGACACAAAATGTACGGCGTATCGCTCGCTCCTCAATCTGCATAAGATCTACAGTGATAGCTCAATGTTCTATGACGAGTATGTAGGTAGCTGAAAGCATAGATTTAGCCTTCGTATACAACGTAAACCCAAGGTTCGTCTACCCCACATGCAAGGTCGCCTTATCCGACTATGTGGCTGCATCGCGCAAACAAAGAGGCCGATTGCGTGATGAGTAACACTAGGGTCTATCACCTTATATGCAGTCTCACTAGAATAGTCCGGTTGCACAGGACGTTCGCAATTGCCAGCGCCCACTTTACCCTGGCGCTACCCTCTTTCGTTACAAACCTGATCGACTCTGTCAATCATAAACACGAAATCGGAAATTAGTTAACAGAAAACTTCCGTCCTTTCACCATACTAAACAAGGTAATGGCGGAGGCAGCAGCAACAGAAAGTGCATATAGGGCGGACGACCATACTAAGAACCCTACAATACAACACACGACGAGAAATGAAGCAACGCCCGTCAGTGTTCTTGAGGATGGATCGTTGGACCCTGTATACGAGGCCAAAGCAAAAGTGCTGAACAAAGCCGTCCAGGATATAGGTATGGGACGGTACCAATGGCAGGTCAGTCTCACATGGCATGCGTACAACTTCCTTTTGACTGTATCTTTATATTCATATCTTGCGACTTGTTTATGAGCTCGTCTGCCACTCAAATTGTTAATTTCAACTACAGCTTTTTATCGTCATTGGATTCGGATGGGCAATGGATAACCTATGGCCTATTGTGACATCGCTCATTTTCACCCCTGTTAGCAACGAGTTCAGACCTAATCGACCACCTTTTCTGACATTGTCCCAAAATATCGGTCTCTTGTTCGGCGCAGTATTCTGGGGTTTCGGCTGCGACATCTTTGGTAGACGATGGGCTTTCAACCTTACCATTGGTATCACTGCGGTTTTTGGTATGGTGGCGGCTGGCAGTCCGAATTTTGCTGCTATTGGCACATTTGCTGCGCTCTGGTCTGTTGGTGTGGGTGGTAATCTCCCTGTCGACTCTGCAATTTTCTTGGAATTTCTACCCGGATCACATCAGTACTTGCTTACGATACTCTCGATATACTGGTCGCTAGCACAGGTTTTTGCTACGCTTGTGGCATGGCCGTTGCTCGGCAACTTGACGTGTCAGCAGACCGAGGATACATGTACAAAAGGAGAAAACATGGGTTGGCGGTATTTTGTGCTCGTAAGTGAGACTTTATAATGCTTTACGAGCATACACTAATATCAAAAAAAATCAGGTCATGGGCGGTACAGCGTTGATCATGTTCGCCATACGTTTCGTCTTCTTTACCATTTTCGAGTCTCCAAAATACCTCATGGGCAAAGGCGAAGACGAAAAAGCCGTCGAAGTTGTTCATGAAGTCGCCCGCCGCAACGGCAAAACATCCCCATTGACAGTTCAGGATTTGGAAGACTGTAACCTCGTCGCACAGTCGGGTAGTTCTCAGCAACACATCACCGCGGCTGCCGTAATCAAAAGAAATCTCCAGAAGCTTGACAGTTCACATGTCAAAGCCCTCTTTGCCACAAAAAGGCTCGCCTTCTCCACCAGCATCATCACCATAGTCTGGGCGTTTATTGGACTCGGATATCCTCTTTACAATGCCTTCCTGCCCTATATCCAAGCAACTCGAGGCGTGGATTTTGGCGACGGCTCAACATACATCACCTACCGTAATAGTCTGATAATCGCTGTTCTGGGCGTCCCAGGCTGTATCCTCGGCGGCGTCTTGGTTGAGACACCCTTGATTGGCCGCAAAGGTACTTTGGCTGCATCCACAGTGCTCACAGGCGTCTTCTTACTCTGCTCAACTACTGCTCTCACCTCGGATAGCCTCCTCGGCTGGAACTGCGCCTACAATTTTATGAGTAACATTATGTATGCTGTCTTGTACGCTTATACTCCAGAGATCTTCCCGACAAAAGATCGGGGCACGGGTAATGCTATCACTGCGAGTGCGAATCGGATTTTTGGAATCATGGCTCCTATTGTGGCCATGTTTGCGGATCTGGAAACGAGTATACCGGTATATGTGTCTGGGGCGCTTTTCATTGCCGCTGGGCTACTAGTCCTTGTCTTACCGTTTGAGAGTCGTGGAAAAGCTAGTATGTAGGAGGGAATATTTCATGAAGCAAAGGGGCCTTGGGGTGGTAACGCAAAAGTGTGAATGGTATTGATCCAATCATACATCGACCTCTCTTAGATATAATTGCGAGAAACGAACTCTGCGTCTACAACCCTACATGTCTAACGCTGCGCATGAATAGATTCGCTAATATTGATTATACATCCTGCTCCGACTTAATAATATTTTAGCATAGTTATGTTTAGTACAACAACATAGTTAATTGCTTACTATAATCCACTATTCGCAAAAACCTTATCAATACAGTATTAAGATGGCCTAGCAACGAATTTCACTCTCATTAATACTACACAACTTCTATATAGTAAACTACGACTACGAAATCGTTTGAAGAATGTCAATATGAGATGACTAAGATGACGTCATCCCCATCTACCCACCCAACTTTTCCCCCTCACCCTACCACATACACCCTGACAAGCACATTAGCCCTGAAACACACCTCCCCAAAATGAGCGAATCAAAGGAAATGGTCATCGTACTTACCGGTGCTTCAAGAGGTAAGCCAAGCTCCTTTAACTCCCATTACCTTTTTCCATCAACAATCCCAATAATTTCCCTTTTTCCGTCTCTCTCTCTCTTTCCAAAAAGGTGGCATATCAAAAGAGCACATGCAATGCTCTTGTACCATGCACACAAAAAAACCACCACACCTCATCATAACCTTTTTTTAAGAAAAAAAAACGCCCAAAATTAACCGTTGAACTTGCTAAAAACCAAGCTTCTTGACTCAGGAATCGGCCAAGCAATCGCACACCACCTCCTCTCGCGCTCCCACAAACTAATCCTCATATCACGCACGCACTCGGCCCTCGATGCGCTGCACTACCAGTACGGCTCTGAAAACGTCGAGGTACTCGCGGGCGACATGGCGAACCCCTCCATTCCCAAGCGCGCCGTGGAACTAGCGCAAGAGCGCTGGGGAAGGCTGGACGCCGTGATTGTCAATCATGGGACGTTGGATCCCGTCAAGAAAGTAGCAGATGCGGGGTTGGACGAGTGGAGGAAAGGATTTGATATTAATGTTTTTAGTGCAATCGGGTTGGTATGTTGGAAGATTCCCCCCATGTTTTTTAGTTTTCTTGTCTTTTTTTTCTTCTTTTCAGATCAATGTGGGAGTTGCTAATGTGATAATGTGCGTGTGTGTGTAGATTCAAGCGGCGCTTCCGGCTCTGCGTAAGACGAAGGGTCGCATCATTCTTACTTCGTCAGGGGCTGCAGTGTCGGCTTATCAAGGCTGGGGTTGCTATGGCGCGGGGAAAGCGGTGCTGAATCATCTTGCTTTGACGCTTTCAGTAGAGGAGCCGGATATTACTACCATTTCTATTCGACCGGGTGTTGTGGACACGGAAATGCAGCGGGAAATTCGTGAAGTACACCATGAGCGAATGAGCGAAAAGGATAGGGAAAAGTTTAGCGGGCTGAAGAGCAGTGGGGGTCTTTTGAAGCCAGAGCAACCTGGAAACGTCATCGCCAAACTGGCTGTCAGCGGCGGAAAAGAACTTAGTGGCAAGTTTCTCAGTTGGAACGACGAGAGTCTCAAAGCATTTCAGGACGAATAGTAGTAAATCATCATAGCATGGATAGGTCGTTATCATAATTTAGAATCTACATTACAGCATCATCATCATCGACATCTCGCTCAAGAGCCCTTTCAGACTTTCTATACGCCTTTGTACTCTAGGAAGCGATCAAGGGTTGCCGAAATCTCCACGCACTTATTTGGCGGGCCGACCAGCCAGGGTATCAATATCTGTAGGCTGTGTGGGGGCTTGCGGCCTGCCAGACAGCATATCCACCGTCTCCTTGAGAGCCATCCAGAACTCATGCTTAGGACGTCTTCGGTGCCACTCAGTCTCCCGCTTCTCAACAGACTCCATGGGGGAGAAGAGCAACTTGCTGCCCTTGATACCAATGACACTAATGGACATGGGATCATCCTCAATGTCGTCGGGTGACATGCCAGCGAAGCTCTCTAGATGCTGCATGGCCTTGGTAGCGAACCTGACAGCCCTGACACGGTCCATTGGAGAGGGAATTGTGCCTTGCTGGAAGTGGCCAGGTACTCCGTGACGCGATTCAAACTTGCCTTTGCCAGCTTCGGCAATCATCTGTGCGATGATCTGTACAGAGTACGTCTTTGATGCCTTCTCGTTGACCAAGATCACTTTGCCAGATCTGCTGATACCCTGGTCCTTTGCGAATACACTGCGCAAGTGGTCGATATCGCGGTCCAGCATCTTGAGGTCGATACCGTCTTCTGGTGTGTACACTGCCAGCGCTCCAATACTGAGACCAGCGACAGTTGCAATGTAACCGGATTCGCCACCTTGTGTCTCAATGACAAAGACACGACGGCGGGTTGCGGATGCAGATTGGCGACAGGCATCAGAATATTGAATGAGGGCATTCAGACATGTATCCGAACCGATCGAGTACTCGGTACCAGGGACATTGTTTGAGATGGTGGCAGGGAGGATAACCTAAGCTTATGTTAGTACATGCTTCATACGCCATGAACCCCAAATTCATGTTGGAATATACTTACCATGGGAATCTTGAACGCCTTATAGTGTTCGCGGGCTTTTCGCAGTTCAGAAACTGCCGTGAACGCCTCGAATCCACCAACAACAAACAAAGCTTGGATGTCGTACTTCTTAAAGACAAACGAAACAGTTTCTAGATCCTCACTAGGAAGTCCACGGTTTGTGCCAATCTCAGATCCTCCCTTGGATGCCCAAGTCTCAGCATCAATCCACTTGATGTCTCGGACCGCGCCGATTGGCACATCGGAGTGATGGCGGATGATACCAGGGAAACCATTGTGAAGTGCGACTGGGGTGTGGCCACGAGCAAGGCAGTGCGCTACGGCAGCACGGGTAGCGGCGTTCATTCCTCCAGCTGGAGCTCCAACGTGAATGATACCAACGCGCATGCGCTTGTCCTCAGGCAACAAGAGTTCGGGCTGGTCGGCTGCTGTAGTAATCTTGTAGGCCTGGTATTGCTGTTCGAATTCAGTGTCGCGGAACTGCATAGCCTTGTGGAAGTCCTTGTTTCCGATAGCTACAGCAACTTCCTTGGTCTGAGCAACGGCCTCGAGAAGCGGGCGGCGGACAATCTTGTTCTCTTGCATACAGATGACAGGGCTGGGCACTTCGGGGCTAGCGTCCAAAACTGCCTTTACTGCTTCAACACCTTGGAGTGTTGACAGCATACGGTCGTAAGCACATGGTGTACCTCCACGTTGGACATGCCCAAGCGTTGTCACACGAGTATCGAGCTTTGCATCGTTTGCAAGAACATTCTTGACGTGCTCTGATGTGATTTTGTTAAGATTGCGATCAATGGCGCCTTCGGCGACGACGACAATCGTCTTTCGCTTTCCCATTTGCCTGTGCTTCTTGATCTGTCGGCACATTTCTTGTTCCCAGCCTTCTTCTGGTGGATTCTCTGGGATGAAGACAAAGTCTGCGCCAGTTGCAACACCAGCACTAAGGGCAAGCCATCCGCAATGCCTTCCCATGACCTCGATGACGAACGCCCGCTGGTGGCTTACGGCGGTAGTGTCGACGGAGTCGATGGCTTCGCAGATACGGCCAAGTGATGTGTAGCAACCAATGGTGGCATCAGTCATGGACAAGTCATTGTCAATGGAGCCGACGAGACCGACAATGTTGAGGTGTTTAAAGGGTTCAATTTGCTCCGGCGTGAGCTGCTTATCTTTGACCAACTCGTCTAGCAGTTCTGGCCATTCTGCGCGGAACTTGTCTGCACCGGTGAGTGAGCCATCACCACCGCAGATGATGAGGGCGTCGATTCCCTTGACAATCAGGTTCTTTGCGGCTGTCCGGCGTCCCTCACGCTGCATAAACTCCATGCATCTCGCTGTGCCGATGAGGGTGCCTCCTTCTGACAGGAAGCCTCGAACATCTTCCCACTTCATCTCCTTGATCATGTCGCCGCCTTTGACCAGGCCGTCGTAGCCTTCGTATATGGCGTAGGCCTCGCAATTGTTGTGAAGGGCCGTACGGACAACGGCTCGTACTGCACCGTTCATGCCGGGCGCGTCTCCTCCGCTAGTCATGACTCCAATGCGCCTCTTCTTGCCCTCGAGGGGCGCCGGGACGTCGGTGGGCGCCATATTGTGGTAGTGGTAGTGGTAGTGGTGTGATGTGGTGGTAGAGGGAGTAGGCGGAGTGGGCGGAGTGGGCGGAGTGGGCGGAGTGGGCAGAATAGAGGGGTAGATGGGTGAACGTGAGAGAGAGGGAGGTTATCAAAGGCAGTGAGTGCAGGACGACAGAAAAGATATTTGGACGTGGGTCGGTATGAGGTCAAGGTGGATTCACGCGTCTACTCTAGCAGAAAACTTGCGGACGCCAAAAGAAGCGGGCCCCTGCGTGTTGAGGAAGCTTTGATGGGCAGAGGTGGGATGGTGGGAGATGGAGGGGTAGCTTTGCCGAAGATGCCCTGGAGAAGCGCAAGTCACAACCTAAATACAGTGCAATGGCCGGCGCGTCCTATCGCTGAGGTGGCTGCTGCTGCGTGGGACGCCGGCGACGAGGGCTAGGGAGACGGAGTATGTATGCATGTGTTGCCAGCCGGTGAAGAACAGGCCATGGTCTGATTTGACGGTGCAGCTAGCCCAATGACGTGGGAGTCCCCAAGAAAAGAGCTCCCCGGTCCGCTAGGGTGGGGTCGCACCACCGCACCACCGGCGATCCGCAGCCCAGGCCAAGAAACACCAATGCCATACTTTGCACTGCCAGCGCCTTTGTCCTTGAACGCCTCACTCGCTGCCTTTTCCTGCAGTCCGGTCACGCCACCTCTTGTCCGCTCCAGGACCAACACGACACACGGGACGAAATCAAGCGAGATTCAGTTGCGACCATGATTGATTCGTTGATCGTTTGGTATCACCCCACGCCGGTCCAAATAAACCTGTCCAACAAGCAAATACTATATGCACAAGCACGCCTATGTACATAGACATACGCCTCGCACTATGCCCAACACCACGTCCCACTACCGCTACATCATTTCCATCAAAAAGCGCCAACTTCCAGACCCTCTCGCGCCAACGTCTCAAACACCCTGGGCGGAAGCTTATACTTGATCAGCCCAGCAAATACCATGAGGTCCTTGGCCTTTTGCAGCAGCTGATCCGCCAGCACCTTACGCATCTGGTCTTCAAACTGTCCAGAAAGAAGATGCTCCCGGTGTCTTGAACAGCAGCCAATGCACCATAGTAGCACATTGCCAATGTTCCGCGATATCTCCTGAGGATACGAGTTGAAGCTGTTGGCGGCGGCCCGAATATCGCTGACGTTGCCTCCAGCAGACAACGGGAGGATGCGGAGATTCTCGATTTGCTAACAAACATGTCAGTGGGAACCAATCTTAGTCCGGTCATCTGCAAACTTACCCCAAGTGCTGCCATGTAGTCACCAGCTTCAATCACCTTCTTGGCATTGTTAAGCTGGAACAGGATGCCCACCGCTTCACGGTTCACCTGCGAAACCTTCTTCCACCACAGACTGTTTGCATTGTATAGTGCCAGGACCTTCTGGGCAAGCTCCACAGGATCGTCTGTTCCAAGCATGCTCAAGCTCGACGACGCGTCCGACTGCTGTTGCTGCTGTTGCGACTCGCCTGCATTCAAGCGTGGCTTGAGTGGTTCCAGACGAAGTGGCTCTTGACCAAGCTCTACCGAAAGAGCCTCAGCAAGCGCACGGTTGAGAATGGTGACTACGCTGTCATACTCGCCGGCCAAGTGGCACAGCAAAATGGCATCGTTGATGCGTCCATTATCATCTGCCATTCTTGCCGCTTCGCTCGTGATTGTATTGAGTAGACCCGTTTCGCCGTCGAGTTTCAGTAATGGCACACGTTCTTGAATGAGACCAGGCGTTGTTTGCCCATTCGATTTGACATCGCCTAGCAATGTGGAAAACTCGCGTGTTTCAAGGACAAGCTCACGGAGTGCCTCGTGGCAAAGGTCTGCTTGCTGCCTGCCCGCTTCGCCTGGTAGGTCTGCGTTCATGCATATCAACACCAAGTAGTCAGCTGCAGCATCAGCTCGGGCCGCCCGGAAGTCACTGGTGTAGTATCCAACCACTCGTCCAAAGTTCAACTGCGGCTGTTGTCGTGTTGTGTAGGTCAAAATCTCGCCTCCAGCTGTTGTCCAATCTGAAACTCGTAGTAGCCCATAGTAGTCCAGAGCAATAGCGAAATGAACCGCAGACACATAGTTGTGCGTATAGAGGTAATTGACCGCAGGCTCGAACAAGCCAGCAAGCGTAGCAAGATAGAAGTATACTCCGTATCCACCAGCAGATTCAGCTGTGTCGTTCATAAAGTGGCGTTGGCCAATATCCTTGATCGTCGTTCGCAGCTCTTCCAAGCCGAAAATTTCACCCGCGTTTTCTTCGGCTCTGTTGCCTTCGCGAGCCAAGTTGAACTGTAGCCACACCCAGTCGTCCATGGTCTCCTTGATAGGCTCCAGGTTGCGCTTGCTCATGTCACATCGGCCTACAATCTTGTAACAGGCCATGCGGTAAGGATCTTCGGGTGTCTTTAAACGAGTCCTCTGAGCGTGTGTGTGGCCCACCTTTTGTTGAGTGTCCGGGCTCAGCCTACGGTCAGGATCCGTAGCATACTGTGTGATTGCCGATTGAAAGTTTCTATCGGTGTTTTGAAAGAAGTTCCTCTTCTCTCGGACATACTCGGCAGCTTCCGTCAAAAGGCCACCTCTTAACAAGAAGAAGATGATGATCCATGGGAATTCATCTCCTGCCTCTCCTATCCTCTGGAACAACTCGGTATCCGCACCAAGCTCCTTAAACGCAGCTTTGGCTCTGACAAATCCACGAATCTTGTTGAGCATGGACGGAACACCGCCAACAAGCGCTTCCGACGGATTCTTTCGCAAAACCTCATCTACCTGTTCCAGGAACTTGTTTTCTAGATACTTACGAGAGCCATCTAGTATGCGCTTGCGCATCCGTACGCTCGCGACAGAGTTGGGCTGGTCGTCCAGATAGTCCTTGGCGAAGCTCCGCTCCTTGGGCTGGTTTGAGCCTGGGTTGGATGCTTCTGCTTCAGTCTTCTCACCAGTAATAGAAACAAGTGCTCCGTAAGCGTTGATGAAATGATCCGAGTACTCGGTGCCAGCAGCCTTCTCTACACTAGAGAAAGAGTGAAGCACAGAGAACGATTCTTCGCGTAGCCTTGCCTCATTGAGCCTCTTGACCTCGTCCATGAATTTCTCTTGTTTGTCTCGTGCATATCGGTCTTGGAGTCCAACTTGTCCGCCCATGACGGATTTATCAGAGACATCTCGGCCACCTAGCACACTTTGAGAAGCACCCAGGACAGGTGGTCCAGCAGCGGAGGCTCCAAACGTCGATCGTCCATTGACTGATGCCCCATTGGGGCCCATGGAACGACCCTTGCGTGCTGTAGCGCGTCCGAAAGCCCCTCTAGCTGTGCTGCCAAAGCCGCTCTGCGAGGCTGCCATGTCTTCGCTCTGTCTACCCAGACCAAAGTGCTCGTAGATCCTCTGCCGCTGTTTATCCCATTCGATCTGCACATTGTCCTCCAGGAAGGTATCGAAGTCACGCTTGGACTGCTCTAATCCTTCTTGGATGAGGGCTAAGGTGGACTGCGAATGCAAGTTGGAGATGTAACCGTCCACGTCGTTGTCGAAGAGACTTTGAACCTGGCCAGGTGTAGCGAGGCCTGCCTGGGAAGAGAACTGGTTGAGATCTCGGAGGGTGCTGCCCATCTTCACGCCAGAAGCTGAGAGTAGATAGTGGCTGGAAAGCGTCAGTACAAATTCATCTGGTGACTGCACACCCAACTTACGCAGCGCGGTCTTGAGCGCGATCTTGGACCTGATCCGCCGAAGGGCCTCCAGAACCCAAGTTTCGCACCTTGCGTGCAATGTCGCCAAGGCCCAACTGGAGCGACGGCAGCTCGTCAAAGTTGCTGGTGCCATTCTCGCCAGCATTGCGCTTACGTCCCCGTTCCAGGAGATGATCGAAATGAGCGGAGCGGCCGGAGCCTGCGTTTGCCTGGGCGAGCGACGCGCCCTGTTGCTGGGGCTGCTGGGGTTGCTGGGTCTGCTGCTGGGTCGTGGTATTGAAAAGCGAGGTCTGACCAAGACCGCCTGTTTGTTGCGTGTTGTTGGTAGTCGGTTGCGCCGCCGTGTTGCTGAACAGCGAGAAGCCGCCCGTTTGTGGTTGCGATTGCTGCTGGGGTTGCGTTGTCGATGCTGCGCCAGCGAACAGCGAGGGTGTCGTGGTAGCAGTCGACTTTGCTGCACCGAACAGACCGCCGCCTAGACCTCCACTGCTTGTTGCTTGCGTTGTGCCAGATTGCGCATTGGATGTGCCTGCGCCCAGATTGCCAAACAAGCTTGATGTCGTGCCGCCTGATGCGCCTCCTGCTGTTCCAAACAAGCCTCCGCCCGAGGTACCAGTAGAAGCAGGCTGCGAGGCTCCAAGATTGCCGAACAGCGACATGTTAAGTGCGTTGGGCTGTGTTGTTGGTGATGCCGAAAACAAACTTGGAGCAACGAGATCGCGTTGTTGAACCAGCAAAGCTCGGGCACTTTTTATCCCTGCCAACTCCAGGAACCGCGTCAAAGTGAGAGCGCGGGTACCATTCCGTGTCTACTATACCATACAAATGACAGGACCCCGATGCGCGATCAGACTTTAGACCTCCCCGCCTTGTTATTGTCTTCCTCAAAAATCGTGAATTTCATTAAATTCATCATATTTGGCCTAAAAATTTATTTGTTCCGGGCTGAGAGACGGGGAAAGATGCTTCTCCAAGAAATCATCACAGACTTTGTACCCACGAGTGATTGTAAACTGGAAGAATAAAACAGTCCCGTGTCCCTGGTAGTAGTATGCGCAAACATCTAAGCTGGTGACCATCTCATAGCAATCCGCCTGTATAAATCGCATCCATTTTCTGCAGCGTAAGCTGGCAAACATCCAACTGTGTAAACCCTTCAAGAGTGTGAGTGGATTGCAACATCCAGAGAGAAAGTCTCATTTCAGTTTCATTCCCCGCTGTACAAAATGACCAATTCCCATATACCCAACTTGCCCGTGTTCGTGCAGACAGTCGACGGATTCAGACACGAGACAGCAAGGTACAACCCCTGTCAGCGAGGATGGTACCAGGACGGTCGAAGACTGCGACCTGTAAAGACCTCCAAGGCCTTTATATGGCCAAAAGATGGCAAGAATGGGTCATCGTGGGGCCGTATGAAAGATATTCTCCGCAACACCGGGCCTGATATATACATTGGGTTTGGTGCTCGTTCCACAGACTGCGTATCCAGCCGTCCCCCTCGATCTCAGTGGGCCGGATATCCACATCTTGACGAATCCGGCATGTCATGTGGCTTCAACTCGCAAAAGTTCGCCCCTTGGACCAAGTCTCGCATGCTCGGCGGACGACAGTGTGGCCTAAGCTATGATTTTCGAACCCGAAAACACGCCGAACCAAACCGATCGACGTGGACAGATGCTATTTGGCAACAGGAGCCATACAGGAACAGGAAGTCGAATCATTACCCAGAAGCCGTGCGAATGGTGAATGGAGTCTGGTTCCAGGACACTCAATACCTGCCGCAGGTTTTGGGTGGGCACGTGGATAACGAGTTCGGCGTCGGGCTTCCATTTCACCATCTCGTTTGACTTTACTCTTACTATGTAAAGATTCAAAACGATCCGGTGCAGGCTTGAATCAATCAAGGCAGCTCTCGTGGAGTGCTACCCAGACTGTATCCAGGCTTTCATCTGCTGTAGCAACTTGCTTGCTTCGTCGGGCGGTAGGTGTCAAGGCGGCACTATCCAGCATCTTTGAACATTTGTCACACGATATCCCTTTAACAATCTTGTATGCAGCAATCATGTCCTAAAATGATTAATATGTGTGCCCATGGTGTCTTTGATGTGCATGTGATGATGCAAACATACCAGTAGATATCTCAAGTCGTTTTTGTTTGGCCGTGAGGCGATACAACGCGTAATTGCTAAACAGGATTCAGTTGTCCCCAGGCACTCTGCATTGAGTTTGTGACGACCGTTTGATTCACGATCGATAGTGACGCGAAACTTGAGCATAAGAGAGCTGGCAACGAAACGAATCTACAATAAAGGTGAGCGAAGTGAAGTATGCAAGTGAAGCGATAGCCTTACATGTATGCTGTGGTCCTCGTCGTTTGTCTCGACCTTGAGGGTTGGATGCGCCTTGCGAAACACGACGACTATACGAGATATGTCACTATCCGAAAACACAGCACCGGTATCCTCGGCAGTTTTGCTCCCGCTCTTGCTTGTAGATCTATTTACTTCCTGTTCCCTTTCGACCCAGCCGTGGGAGGGGACCGAGACGGCCTCGGACAAGTCGGCGTTTGCGCCGAAGCTTTGCTTAGCATGCTCAAATGTGTTCTGTACCTCAGGAAGGTTCCAACGATCCTTGAGCGCATTGAGGCCAGTCTGAGAAGAAAGTACGCCCTGGGTGTATAACTTGTACGTTGTTGCATTCGGGGGTCTATGAAAGGGCTCGATTATCCGTGGAATAGCCAGGCGAAGGTCATCTATCTGCAAAAATGTCAATTTTTAATCAACAGGACGTGCGAAACCATGTGTACCTGCGTCTGCAGCTGTTCCAGTTGGGCGAGAGCTGCTGTACACTGCGCTTCGTCCCAGCCCACGCTGGACCCCACCGAAGTATCGGAAGCTTCCATAATAAGAATAAAATCAAGAAGAACAAGCAATAAATGGCGAGAAATGCGCGATGTGGACCAAAATACAATACGAAGATATGGAGTGGTGTAGAACGGTGACGTGAATGGTGGTTGGTGGGTGTTATCCCTGTCGCATTGAAGTTCGAAAAGCACGCCAAAACCCACGGACGCTCGACAATCGGCACTTCGGATCCACCTCCGTCGTCCTTCTCCACACATGGACGCGTTTTCACGTGCTCTGCATTCGCTCCAAACAGGGTAATCCGCCTGCCGGACTCTCGCCTAAGCATCAAGTGTACTCTGCATGATAATTCCAACTGATGTATACAATCTAAACCCGAATGCGCTTCTGAAAAAACGCTTATGTATAATACAACCATGCCCATGGCCATCTACAATTTTGACTGTTCTCTGACGACTTTTTCTTTTGGCCCGACAAGCGGATCGTACACGTTCAAGCCCAGCGTGTCTTGTGGCACAGGTGCCGTGTGCATGCTCAGTCCCCTAGTGTCAAGCATGGAAGGATTCAAGTCGGCAATGCTTGAAGCCCCAATCAGGCGCATGTTCATTTCCATTTCATCCTTCAACAATTGCATGGCGCGATCAACTCCTGGGAGACCATACGCCGACATGGCGTAAAGGAAAGGCCGACCAATGCCAACGCCCTTGGCACCCAGCGCTACAGCCTTGATGATGTCCGTTGCTCGTCGCACACCACCATCAATGTATACCTCGATGCGGTCTTGCCATCCGCGTGCGCGAAGAACTGGCATGACTTCAGCGAGAACCTCTACACCAGAGCGGGCGAACTCGAGCTGACGACCACCATGGTTGGAGAGGACAACGCCCTCTACGCCAATCTCGACGGCTCGGATCACATCTTCGACGCATTGCACACCCTTGAGAATGATAGGCATCTTGGTGATGCTCTTGAACCACGGGATGTCCTTCCAGCTCAGGCTCGGGTCAATGAAGGACGAGATGGCCCGTGCAGCGCCTTGACTGCGGTCCACATTGTCGCCGCCGGTGCTCTGGACATTGCTGCCAACGTCGTCAAACTTGCTTCGCATGTCTTTCTCGCGGCGACCGAGCTGTGGAGCATCAACAGTGATGAAGAGACCTTTGCAGCCTCGCCTCTCGGCATGCTGCACGATGCGCTTGGTGACTTCGCGGTCCTTGTTGACGTAGAGTTGGAGCCATTGGCATTGACCGTCTTTTGCCGCATCGACAATCTCATCAAACGAGCACGATGCCAATGTAGGAATCATCTGAATCACGTTGTGCTTGTGTGCGCTGCGCGTTAGGACGACCTCTCCTTCTGGGTTACCGAGCTTTCCCAGTGCGGTGGCGGTGACGTAGAAGGGTATGTCGCACTTTGTGCCGAGCATTGTGGTGGAGATGTCGACCTTCTCAACATCGACGAGGACGCGTGGTCGGAACCAGATCTTGTGGAATGCGCTGTGGTTCTCGCGCATTGTCTGTGTAAGGATTGGGTCAGTGTATATCCGGGCTGGCAAGGGCGTAGGGCAGACTCACAATCTCGTCGTCAGCACCGCTCGAGTAGTACGCCCATGCCGACTTCTTCATGACGTTACGGGCGACGGCCTCAAAGTCCATGAGGTTGTAGCATTGCTCGAGAATGGGCATACGCGCAATGCGCTTCTGCCTCTCCTCCTCGTAGGGATCGAATTCCTTGGCCTCTTGCTGCACCGTCGCCATGTCGACCTCGCCCAGGTGCTTTGACTTGTCGAGGTACTTGTCGAGCGTGTCGGGCGGGTGAATGGGCTCGTAGGCCTCGGTGGCGTCTTTGCCGGCATACTTCAAGATGATCTTGGAGCCGCCGGGGTGCTCAGGCAGGAATTCGGTGACATCGTAGGCACGGCCGTGGACAATGACCCAGCAAGAGTCACTGCTGTTGTGCGAGGAGACCTGCTCACCGGTGAGCTTGTTGCGCTGGGTGTTGTTGCTATCACGGTTCATACTGGGCAATGGATGTAGGTCAAGACTTCCCCAGAGATGGGGAAAGATATATGGAGATTAGCCAGCCTATGTCCATGCACGATGGTGACGGAAAGCCGCGGATGGCAACGGCGGTGTAGACAAATACCGGGGATATGTGTGGACGGTACATGTATGAATGCATGTCTCCGAGTATTAGGCCTGCTAGCTCGGTCCATCTGTTTCCGCATATAGTCCGGGTTCGCAGCGAGCACCCCGGCGCGGTCCCTTTTTTTTTCTCTACACGTTCACTACACGTGTGCATCCATGCATGTATGTAAGTACTTACTGTATAGTACGTACTACCATGTAAGACGCACGCTCGCACTCGCCGCAGCGCCGAAACGCGGGGAAGACACAGCGGGCTGGGCTGGGCATGACGCGCACGACTGTTGACATGGCCTAATGCCCCAATACTGCCTTACTGCGCTCAACAGCACAAATACAGGCGACGGGGCCCTCCCCCCCTTCTCTTTGTGAGCGTCACCCGGCGGCCATCACACACACAGCCAATGTCTCCCATCGCCCACCAGTCCCGTTTGCCCACCGGCGTCATATTGGCCAGCGGCGGCCGTCACATGGTGCTGTTAGCCAAGACAAGGGCCGCAAGCGCCAAACGGTGCGGGAGGCCTGTGTGGTCCATATGTCATTTGTCTCTGGCCCTCCGGCCTAAAATGTCCCCAGGCTGCTTCTGCACGCCTCTGCCTCTGTCGACGACGACGGCACACGCTTTGCTCGCCATGCCACTTGCCCTGCTACCGCAACCACCGCAGCCTCACTCGCCTCTCCTGGCCCGGCCCACCGTCTGCCGCTGACCCACCCCCACCCCCACCCCCGTCACTCTCCCCCCCGGGCCCTGTCCGTTGCCTCTCGCCTCTCCTCGCCAGCCCGCCATGTCCAACAGCCTTGAGGCTAAGATCGTGGTTCTCGGCAGCCAGGGCGTGGGCAAAACCTCGCTCGTCCACCGCTACGTCAAAAACGCCTTCACCCCGCCCACTACACAGTCGACCGTTGGTGCCTCCTTCCTAACAAAGAGAGTCGTCGACATCGACACTTCAACCGTCGTCCGCCTGCAGATATGGGACACGGCAGGCCAGGAACGCTTCCGCTCCATATCCAAGCTATACTACAGAGGTACGCGGCTACTTCCCGTCCACCGAACCTCGTTTGAGAGAGAAAGAGAAGAAAAAAAAGAAAACAAAACAACCACAAAGGGGCTAAAGCTGATATCACACACAGGTGCAAACGCGGCAGTCCTGTGTTATGACATCACAGATCCTCAGTCTTTTGACGAAATGGGCCGCTGGTTCAAGGAGCTCAAGACGAACCTTGGAGACGACGCCATCCTCCACGTAGTAGGCACAAAATCCGACATCATCGCTGCAGACCCCACGAAGCGCAAGGTCCCCTTTGAACGCTGCATCGCCTATGTTGCAGAGAACCTCTATCCCACACAGACCGCACAACCGCACAATGCCCAGCCAAACGGCTGGGGCTCCGTGCCTGCGACATTCCAGAGTGGCTCCATGGCTTCTCCTCAGAGCAACAGGTCTAGCGGCTTCTGGGGACAAGATCTCGGCTGGGACTGCTGTCACGAGATAAGCGCAAAGGATGGCGAAGGAGTGGACGAAGTCTTCCGCGTCATCACTCGCAAGTTGGTAGAGCAGGAGCAGAAGAAGCTCGAAGAGGAGCAAAGACAACTGACCATGGCTGGTGTCACTCCAGCCCTCGACAACAACGGCAACGTGACGGGATACTTTGATTATCCCGGCGCTGCTAACGGTAGTTTCCGCCTAGGCGCCGCCGATAAGAGGCGAAGCTGGCTAGGCTTTCCCACTACGCCCGGTGCCGCTGGCCACCAACAAGAGTGGGAAGAAGACATCAACCGGGCACAAAAGAGTAAGAGTGGAAGGTGTTGCTGATTGTATCTCTGCCTTGTCTCGTCGTCTGCCCACCTCTCCACTAACCCCCATTTCCTGCACACAGCGAGCACACCGATCAACTTCGTTTCGAGATACCCACCCACTCTTTGTTTCCACGACTCAGTGCTCCAGTGTGTTATTTCTTGCGGTCAAGTTGGTCTTTCTACATGCGAGTACTTTCTGGCTTCTGTTATCCATCTCTCTTGGCCCTCCGTTTCGGCGTACAAGGTAGCATTTGCATAGCCAAGTACCAGCGAGCGTGCATTGATTTCAAGTTTCCGAAACTCTCATCTTTCCTAGTCAGCGCTCTTGTTTCATGAACAGCTTCAATTGATAAATTGATCAACGTCAGGTATCTTGCATGATCATGTAACTCTAGCAACAGTCTATCAATTTCTAAATGTTTAGATATGCAGTCATGGGGCGCGTGTCTATTGCCTACACAAATTTGTTCTCTCCTACACAAACATGGCCGTGATCCAAAGCAGTGGCATCCTTAGCTATGCCCCGCTTTATCGAAAACCTTCTTACCAAACTTCCAGACTTGCTCCACAGCAAACTTCTTGTCCGTACCAACGCCTTCCTGAAGATCCAAAACTACCAGATCTGCATCAGAACCTTCGTTAAGCGTCCCTTTCACATCCTGCACGCCCAACATCCTTGCCGGTGTCTCGGTGACAGCTTTCAGTGCCTCTGGTACACTGGCCCCTGTCCAATTGATAAAGTTTGTAACACAGTCTATGAGCTGAATGCTGCTTCCCGCAATCTTTCCATTCTCCTCGAGCGTAAGCATAGACCCTTGTTTGATGATACGCGACCCGTTTGTCCAGTCATATGTCCCGTCCGGCATGCCCGCTAGCCGCATAGCATCAGTGACGAGTATGAGGCCTTCGGGGTGTGCGTTCCACGCAATTTTGATAGACGTGGGGTGAAGATGGATGCCGTCGGCGATGATGCCAAAGTATGGCTTCTGTATCGAAGAAGATGGCGTGCCCAGAAGACCGAAGATTCCCGGGTTCCTGTGGTGCAAGGGCTGCATGGCGTTGAACAGGTGTGTTATCATGCTTGCACCTGCCCTGATGCCCGCCTTTGCTTCTTCGTACGTCGCTTCCGAATGCCCAATAGACACGACGATGCCGCGCTCTGCCAGTGGTTGTACGCACGACAGGGCGCCTCGAAGTTCTGGCGCAAGCGTTATAAGTTTGACAGATGAGGACGATTGCAGATGACTAGGGCCATAGCATGTCTCCATGTCAGAGATGCCCTTCTCGGGCTCGCAGAGGAGGGATGCGTTGTGGATGCCGTTTTTAGTCGGGTTAAGAAAGGGCCCTTCGCAGTGGGCGCCGAGCGACTCTGAGCCAAGGGATGCATCGCGCGCAGTACCAGATGGACCCAGGAACGGTAGAGCTGTTTGGTAAACCTCGGGTGGTTGTGAAGTCAGTGTGGGCAGGTATGATGTGACACCCGTCGATACCAGTCTTCGGTTGACTTGTAGCACTCCCTTTCCGTACGCCACTGTTCCCTCGTCTGGTATGACGGAGAAGTCAAAGCCATATGCTCCGTTGAGTTGTGTATCGATCAGGCCGGGGCAAAGGATACGGCCACCCAGGTCGACAATCTCGTCTGGTGCAGTTCGATGTTCGTAAAGCAGCTCCTGCCCATTTATGATCTTTCCGCTCGTAGAGCTGACCCAAAGGTCTCCATCGATGAGAGCATTACCTCTGACCAGCAAGCAGTTGGTGAACTTGATGACACCAGAGGATTCATGTAGATCTGCAGAAGCAGAGGGCATGGGGGCGATGGAAGGCATGGCGAGTGAAAAAATGGAGCAAAGATTAAAGGATTGGTTAGTTGTGTGCGGTTGAGCGAGCTCAACACCCTTCACAAAGAAAATGGCGGCCCTCTTGCTACTTTATCGCGAGCACTTGCTTGCCAGTGACGCCATTAGTCCATCAACAGCGGGCTAAGTTGCCCTTGGGAAAAGCCTACATGGACGCATGTGAAGCGCACGCTGCCCGTTTGCACACGCTGAGTGGGTACACGGAGCGAAGGAACGCTGCGATGACTACACCAGCCTGGTCGGTCTTACCATGATAGTTTCGGAAGGACTACGGGGTTGTGTGAGGTGCCATCGGAGGTGCATGTCGTTGATAACAGAGGGACCAGGGTGGTGTAACGATGCGCCAGGGCGTGTGGCTAGCGGCTCGCTAACTACTTACCCCAGCTCACGTCGACGTGAATGCTACGGTGCCATCTTCCCCATCTTTCTGTCCACCGACCGACCGAAACTCCATTTGCCAGCCGCGCCCAAGAGCCGGTGCGCCGCGGAATCCCACGTCACATCCACAGTCCGACGCGACGCGCCGGATATTGCCATCATGGCCAAGATTGAGCAGATGGATCCTGTATGGGATGATCTCGACAGGTGAGCATCGTGGCACGCTCTCACTCTCGACATGCGCTACGCACCCAAGGACCCTTGCTAACCACTGTTCACCATGCAGAACAATGGTAGGCTGTTTCCACGCAACCGTTGCGGCCGCACTCACTGACTTGGGGCCATGCAGGGCCAGTTGTTCATGATGGGCTTCGATGGCACGTCGGTGACTCCCCACATTCGTACCCTTATCGAGGAGCATCACGTTGGCTGCATCCTGCTGACTGCCAAAAACCTCAAATGTAATATCACGTGCTTTGATGTGACCTCTCTCTGCGTGCCAAGCTCCTGCTGATACAACACAGCCGCCGAGGACACAACAAAGCTCATTTTTGAATTGCAAAAGATTGCCCATGATGCCGGTCATCCTGTTCCGCTGGCGATTGGTATCGACCAGGAAAATGGCGGGGTCAACAGTCTCTTTGACGACATCTACATTCGCCAGTACCCCAGCAACATGGGCATGGCAGCCACCGGATCCACTGACCTAGCATTTGAAGTCGCAAAAGCAACTGCACAAGAAATTGCCGCCTGTGGTATCAACTGGATATTCGGCCCATGTCTCGATGTACTCACTAATGCACGTAACCAGCCCTTGGGCGTCAGAACAGCCGGAGACGACCCTCAGGAAGTGTCTGCCTTTGGGTGTGCGTTCATGCAGGGCTACAAAGAGGGCGGAGTCGTAACACTGGGAAAGCATTTTCCATCTTATGGCAACCTAGAGTTCTTAGGCTCCACGCTTGACGTGCCCATCATCACTGAATCATTAGAGCAGCTGAGCTTGAGTGCCTTGATCCCGTTCAAGAAGGCGATTGAAAGAGGCCTTGACTCTATGATGGTCGGTGGCTGCGCCATGTCTTCGGCCGGACTGAATGCTATGCACGCTTGTCTCTCTGAGCAGGTCGTTGATGATTTACTCCGCAAGGATCTGAAATTCGACGGCGTAGTTGTCTCAGAATGTCTTGAGATGGATGCTCTCAGTCACAATATCGGTGTTGGCGGTGGAACCGTCATGGCTGTCAACGCCGGTTGCGACGTGGTCCTTCTTTGCCGTGCCCTCTCACTACAACTAGAAGGTCTAAAAGGCCTCAAGACTGGCATTGAGAGCGAGATGGTTTCGAAAGAACGCATCTTCAATTCGCTGAGGCGTGTGCTAGCCATGAAAAAGAAGTGCACGTCATGGGAGAAGGCGTTGAACCCTCCAGGTATCAACTATCTCGAAAAGCTCCAGCCTTTGCATACTGCGCTGTCTACCAAAGCATACAATAGCTCCATCACAGTCGTGCGCGACAAGAATAGGCTTCTTCCGTTGACCAATATTCTCGACAGCGAAGAGGAACTCCTCCTGCTGACACCTTTGGTCAAGCCCTTGGCTGCATCGGCTGCATCGCGAGCCATATCTGATGCCGCCAATGGCGCGGCCAGCCACTCTCCAGGGCCAGCTTCCTGGGACCAAAATTCGTCTGTTATGAGCGGAGAACGAGTTTTCAGGGAGCTGGGCCGCTCTCTGGCGAGACAACGTAACGGGCGACTGTTGCACACGTCGTACACAGCAAACGGTGTTCGTCCAGTTCACGAGAATCTCATCAGCCGAGCAAGCGCGATCATTGTGCTCACTGCAGACGCCAATAGAAATTTGTACCAGCATGGATTTACTAAACACGTGTCTATGATTTGCAACATGCAATACACGACTGGCGGAGAGAGACGTGAGAAGCCTCTGATTGTGGTTGCTGTAAGTTCACCATACGACTTTGCCATGGATAACACAATTGGGACGTATATCTGTACCTATGATTTCACCGAGACTGCGTTAAACTCGTTAGTACGAGTCTTGTATGGAGAACTATCACCCTCCGGAACACTGCCTGGTACAATCAGCAAGAGCCAAAAACTACATCCATCGAAACAGCATTGGCTGGTTGAGATCTTCAATGAAGAACGAGACGGCAGTGCGTTGGATACACTGATGGCAGCCGTTGTGGAGAGTACCGCGCCAAACCAACGATCTGAGCTTTCAAGCGCAACATCAAGCTCGTTCATTCTACACCACCCAGAGGTGGAGGAATCGCATTTTGTCGTCCGAAACAGCAGTACCCAAGCACTATACGGATTCTGCTCAACGTACTTTTTCAAAGCCACGGGAACTGGAGTCATTGGTGCATTGTTTGTGGATCCAGCAAGGAGGAAGCTCTCGATTGGACATTCGCTGCATAACAGAGCGATACGGACTCTGCTACAGAAGGAAGGCATTAAGAGATTTCAGCTGGGATCTCGTCTTCCGAGTATCTATCTCGGTATCCCAACAGGACATGGCAACGAGCGAAAGCGCCTGCGACCATGGTTTGCGCAACTGGGATGGGGCGCAGCACTGTCACGGCCAGTATGCAACATGGTCGCTCGTAATCTTCAGACGTGGAGTCCACCTGCAGGCATGGCCAAGAGTCTGGCAAGCGCAGGAGCTCAGTTTGACCTTGTCTACGGATGGGACTACGCCGGACCGGTACTCGACCATATCAAAACGAGCAACCGACAAGGGCTGGCAGAGGTGTACAAGCTTGCGCTCACCGATCCGACGGCTTGTGGAATTATTCGGGCAAAGCGGCCGGAGGATGGTGCACTGGTGGGTACGGTTGTGCTGTACAACAGTCACTCACGTCTAGCCGAGTACATTCCTTCGCTCAAGGATCTCAATGAGTCGGCTGGAGGTATTTCATCGCCGGTGATATCGCCTGGTGTGGGAGAGTACTCGACACTACTGCAAGGATTGATACTTCTTGGGATGAGACAAATCAAGCAACTAGGATGCAACGCGTGCTTGCTCGACTATGTGAGTACATACCCATTCCCGTGGTAGGGCAGAGACACTGACAAAGGGCAGATGGATGGAGATGGCAATTTTGACGGGTTCTCAGCAATGGGGTTCGATGTCATGCACAATTTTGAGGAAGTGAGCTGTGATGCAGCGACATGGACCATGATACCACCAGCTTAGGTTGAGGAGGGATATGTTTTTTCTTCTGTTTTGGGACGCAATGAAAGGGCATGACAGGTGTTTATAAAGACTTAATACATATTTTCCTCTTCTTGCCTAGCTGTAGATGTGGAGACGAAAGAAGGATGTGTTTGACATGGAGGATTGCATCATGGTGGCTGAGAACTAGCCGGATGTCGTGGCATGGGGTGCATTGGATGGGCTGCGGGCTCTGTGGAGACCGGATGGTTTCCCTAATAGGTAATTTGGCGCTGACGGGAGCCGCATGCCGCGTACCGCGTACCGCTTGGCTTATTAGTCGCGTCAGGGTTCCAGTGAAGAGGTAAATACAGAGGCTGGGATGGCTTGATTTCAGCGAGTATTACTCGAGAGCTATAGGCGGGATGTAGAGATGTGTGGAGGGGGGCGCATTGAGCATGTCGGACCTGGCCTTGGCTGGGAGCCGTATAATGGCGCACGCTGATCGCCGTTCGGCGTGTCCGTTGGAGCAGCCCTGCCGATGAAGCTCGCCTCCCTAAACTCGGGAGGAGTGCATATAACTGGGGCTCACAGGACAAACATACTTTGGTGTAGATGCATTGGACGTGTGTACATATATAGACACGAGGGGTCTGTGGCTGTGGGCGAGGACATGGAAGGGTCCAAGACGGTGCATAGCCACGCGTAGCTGGACGCCATTCCCGCCGCCAGACCCTCGCCCCTAAGAGAGAGAGAGAGAGGCAGGCGATACTTAGAAGGCCAGCCGCACGTGTGATGCACCCTCGTCGTCGCACAGCTTGTCCAGCTCTCTCTCGACCGCTGAAGACGGCTGCAAGCGTTTCTGGCCGGTGCGCACGCTGTGCAAGCCACGCGCCCACGACGTTTCTCTCCCTCTGCCCTCTTGCTGTTGTCCTTGCATTCCCCATCTTCTCCGCTCCGCTACCTGCCCTCCCGCACCTCTCCGCTTCCAACCCCAGGGCCCGCCCACGCATCTCCCACCTAGCCACCACCAACCACCAACCACCTCCACCGCCGCCGCTCTCGTCGCCGCTCCCCGTTCCACGCGCCCCCGCCTCTCGCGAGCGCACCTCTCATTGCCGGGTCCGCTCCACTTGCACCGCGTGTATGCGCCGAATCTATAGCGACTCCATCCCCGACGACGGCCACGCCGCCCCGAGCCATGGAGCACTTTGACACGACCACCATGTCGTACATGCCCATGCCGATCCCGCTGCAGACAGTCACGGGACCTGACCAGCAGATGGCCATGCCCTTGGTGCCCGTGGACCAGTACGACCAGCGCTCGACGTTTGATGCCGAGACCTTTATTGGGTACGCACACTCGACCCTGCCTACCTACCATTGCTGCAGCTGCTAACAGTGCTGCTCAGAAGCGAAGATGCCTACTCAACATACCACCTCCAGCAGATGCCACCCCAGCTCAAGCGCTACCCAAGCACCTACGAAGACCCCTTCTCCGACGTCCAGAGCGGCTACGAGCAGTCGATACACCCGCACGACCAAAATGGCATTCCTGAAAGTCCAAGCATCGACAGCAACAACAAGCTGCTCAGCTTCTCGCTACCCACCATGCCATACCCCATCTTCAATTACGCCATGCAACGAGTGCCCATATCCATGTCTGCCCAGCTTCACGGCATGTTCTTCCTGGCTGAATCGCCCTGGGCCACCGCCGCCGATGGCCAGTCACCGCCCTCCGAATTGACTTGCTACAGAAGAAACCTTTTCCAGATTACCGGCACAGTCACGCTCCCCAGAGCTCTCCACCTTCTCATGACCGAGCAAGGAAATCAAATACCCATCATCGGCCAAGAACTCACCATATCCGCCACAGAATCCCTGGAAGGCAACGCGGTAAAAATCATATCTGTGCCGTGGAAGACACCAGCGACAAGTAACGTTCCTGCCGAGGACAAGACGGAGAAGGAACCACCCACGTATCCCCTCGACCTGTCAACCGGCCAAGATGTCGATTCCGACTATGTTAGCTTTCCTATTAGCTGGAAGCGATTGCAATTTCGAATTGCAACTGCCAATAACGGCCGAAGGAAGGAGCTCCAGCAGCATTTTGTAGTGAGGCTAAAGGTTGTCGCTACTCTTACCACCGGTATGAAGGTGCCCATTTGCGAGATCCACTCTGGGGCGGTCATAGTGCGAGGTAGAAGCCCGCGCAACTTCCAAGCCCGAAAAGACATGCCAATCAGCGGCGGCACTACCACACGCAAGGTGCACACCCCGCAGCAGCCCAACAGAACCCCGACAGGTGACACAACCCAAAACACGCCTAAGCAAGCGCAAGCTCAGGCTGCGGGCCCATCCAAGTCGACAGACTTGCTGCAGATGCCCTTTGAGTTCAACGCAAATGACATGCCGCAGTCGCCAGACTTTGCCTGGAAAATGCCCACGGGTGCCCAGACTGCCATACCACAAGATCCGCCTTCAGGTCAAATGCAACATGCCACACCGTATGCACAGTCGACTCCGGACATTTCAAGAAGTGCCCCACCTCCCAAGAAGTCCATAGCGCCAGTCACTCTGTCCCTCACCGACGATGAGCCCGTTAAAGCCCCTTCGCCCAATGAGCAGCAAAGAAAGCGCGGTACCCCGATGCGACCTCCTTCCTTCTCCATTGGCGTCGTCAACAGTCCAGACGAAAGCGCTGACCTGCTTTATGAATATTTTCCTTTAGGTCTGGACGACTGGATGCCGCCTGTCGATGCCGTCTATCGGCCCCATGTCGTTCACCATATTACCCCATTTCCCCAAGACGGGAAAGCAGATGCTGGTAGGAGTCGGTCGAAGCGGTACTTCTCGGATGCTTGGTAAGCTCTGGTTTGCGATTTGTGATACCCATGCGTTGGTTTTTGTTTCTGTAATCCCGTCAAGAGCAGTGCCCTGATGATGACCGGAGAGCGGCTCTACATCTTATGCCTTTTTTGTCTTCTGTTGTTCATATATATACACATATATATATGTATGTATGTATATATGTACACTTGGGGAGAAGAATCGTCGTCGGTGTGCCGGCAGATACCCTATAATATACTCTTTCAAGACAAACAAGGAGGGAAGAAGGACAAGAAGGAGAGAGGTGATAATATTTGGTGACGGGGTTGCTCACATTTCTTTTCAAGTTGGAACAAAAGGGGGAAAAAAGGTTGGTCATTGATCTGTAATCGGCGTTTGATTTACGATGACACGATTTCCTGCTTTTCAACGCTGACACCATGGCACCAACACATGCAATGGAATATTGGGGATGTGGGATACCTTTCGGCAGCTATTTTTAATCACACCGCCATACTTTTTTTTCAATGTCATATCGTTACGAAGTCCATCTTTACTGGGACCTGTTGTTCACATCACGTTCGGGACATTGTTAGTCTCCCCTTGTTTGCTTGGAGAGTGGATCGTGGTAGTAGAGAAGTTCGTATACCATTCATCACGCAATAGATCGCAATATCCACGTTGCGATGCACCGTAACCTTTCCTCTCAAGCATCTGGGGCGTAATGCTACGAAAACGCATGTAACCAGCAACTCTAAGTGCAACAGGGAACCGATTAGTATCAATACAGGTGAGTATATAGCGTTACAACCCTGGACAATTTCACACTTCCATAGTTTCCAAGCAACACAAGCCCAGATAATATCCGCCCATTGCTACCTCAGCAATCTCGACTCCAACCCCTCCCCCACTACGGTCAAACTTTGTAACCCAACAACAACCTTAACCTACATCGCCGACCATTTTCTCCTCTCTCTCTCCTCGGTTAAAAAAAAGAGAGTGACCCAAGCAATGTAGCCCATGTAGCGTAAATACCATGTGGCACTCCGACCGCGTGCGCCCCAAGCCCGACCGATACCATGCTGGCGTCAACCATGCAATGCAACTGTAACACCTCAACCCATCTCATCCCATGTTCCCCCAGGCCCTGCCCAAACCCCCGATTTGTGGGGCAAAAGTCTCTCTCTCTCTCTCAAAAAAAAGACTCTCCACTCTTTCTTTTGTGCCAGTGCTGGGGGGGGGGGTGAGGGGACCTCGGGAAAAAAAAAGTTCCGCGTCTAAACTCTCTCTCTCTCCATACGCACATACTATCAGAATTCCTCTTTTTTTCTCTCTCTTCTCTGAACTAGTTGCAAACCGTTTGGGAGAAGAAGACCAGGAAGGGAAAGGAAGGAAAAAAAAAGATAACCAAATTCCTTGATAAGATAAACCTTTGTCTCCACATTTTTTAAAATCTTACTTTACATTACTACTACTACTACTACTACTACCCCCTGCTCGCTCGCCCGCCCGTCTGGGCCCTCTCTCTCTCTCTCTCTTACTCTCTTACTCTCTTTTCGACGTCACGAGCGGCCAAAAAAAGGGACTGCTTAGTTTGATTAACGAACGGGGTATATGCGGGTTACGAATACGATGATGGGAGGACCTCGGTACACAACATACGCTAAAGACGGGTTTTAGTTTGAGATAGTTTGGGCGTTAGTAGTTCAAGTCTAGACTCGATGGCTCTCGCTGTGAGTGTGTGTCGTTTTTCTGACATGGTGGACGGGGGGGGACCCACGTGGCGCGATGGGGGCACCGGAAGGTAAGGTCTGGATTTGGATTAGATTGGGGAAAATAAGGTAAGGCGTGGGAAGATTGGAAGGAAGCGTGGTTGGAAGAAGGGGGGGGGGGCAAAAGCGGGTCGTCTAGGAGGTGGTAGTTGTGACGTTACAGTGTAACTGTTCGTGATGCTTGGCTTGATACAGGTGATGATGGGGTTGTAACTCGGTGTAGGGGAGAAAAAAAATTGACTTTTGTTCAGAAATTTGGCAAGTTTGATTATCGAATGTTTCATTAGGTCATGAAAAAAAATGCTCATACCCATATGGTTTACCGCCCCCTCCCCCTAGTGATGTGATGATGATGATGATGATGATGAACAACGCCGCAGGGAACTTATGTACCCGAAGAACAGAAAATCCAAGCTCCCATATGCCTCTTCAGATATCTCATATCTAGTCCCTTGAAGGACTCTAGATGCTGAAATAGAACAACAAAACGCTCATGTGTATATACAACCACCGCTTTCAAAGAAGAGAAAAAAGGTGGAGATAAATGGAGGAAAAAGAACTATGCTTGTCCCTCGAGACAACAGGCAGATACTGCTGCTCCGAAAATGGCTGATTCAACAGCAATCTCCAGTGAGATTGACTTTGGCTCGGCACCAGATGCAGTAGTCAGGTCATGAAGATGTGATTGGCAGAGCTCCCTGAACAGTGGGTACTTTTCAATGACCGAGCCGTTGCAGCCAATGCTCATCCGGCCAGCGGATGCGGGCGTCAGGCCTTCGGACTCCGTTCGAAGCACCCACAATGCATGGATACCAGTTGCGAGGAAAGCTGCAGCGCGATGCGAAACGAGTTGCGCTACTCGGCGAACAAACTGAATGTCCTTTACGGTAGGTGGCTTGCTGAGCGGATGCAGAGACTGGAAGATGGCGATAGCTTGGCCAAGGTACTTTGAGTCGTCCATCTCCATGACTGCAATGGTTCCAGTGTCCAGACTGTAAGGCTCAGTCAAGTGGGCGGGCATTTCACCGCTGAATAGACCAGCTGTGCGTACAGCTTCGACAACAATCAACCTTACTATCTCACCCATGTAGCGACCGCTAATCATGTGTTCGAAAGGCTGGAAGTCTGGTCGTACATGTGCATCGTTGAGTTGTTCATCCCATCTAGTCGTAGGGAACACGCCCTTTCCGAACATGCTGCATTCTGTGTTGACGAGCACATGGGTAGCTTCATCCATCCACTCCTGTGGATAACCCTTGTACTTGGTGATCGCAAGTGACGATACAGGTAGGTGCACAGATATGTTAAATCCAGTTCCAAGAATCACGGCAAAGCGTGTTGATGGGTCTTCGTAGGCACGCGAAAGCAATGTCGCAGAAGAGTCATTGACAATGGAATCCATGTGCACAGGTAGGTTCTGGGTAAATGTCAGTGGCTTCATGCTTTCAGTTGAGGCAGTTCAAACTCACCCTCTTTCTACATGGTGCCATGATTAATTCGCTGAGATCCTGACCAAGAAGCCCTTCAGTCGCTCGGAAGCCCTTGCCCATGTCTAATAAGTTTGCACTGCGACTAGATGTTTGCCTAATAAAAGTCAGCCAAGTACATGAGGCAAAGGACATGGAAGACCCACTCAACAGGAAACGACCATGCTAGACCCATAGGAAAAGTTTGTGTGCTGTTCGAGCCTTGCAATTGCTGATCTGCAAGTGCCAGCTGAATCTTATCGGCCATCCATTCAAAAAAGTCGTGTCCGCTTCGCTGGCGGACCTTCTCGTCTATCTTGTAGCTCTTCATGAAGACGATGCGCATATTCTTGGCACCGGGCCGTTTACCGTTTAGTTCGACAAGCGCAACGCGGAATGTTGATCCACCGACATCGAGAGCTAAGTAGGTGCCTTTCTCCAGTCCGGAAGGAAGTTTGTGATTGTAAGAAGGCAGCATGCAAATGTCGCTCGACTGTAGTTTTGGGGCAAACTGCCTTTGCAGGGCTGCAGACATGTCCAACAGATTTTCGTTGTCCAAGGGTGCTTCGAGAAGGGTCTGAATTTCGCGCAACATGTCTTCCATGGTCCGGTCATAGGCCCGCAATGCATCTCGGGTGCGTTTTCGTGGCGACAATATGGGCAGCACAGAGTGCATGACTGATGGTAACATGGCGAGTCTTTCTAGAGCCGCAAGGAGCCCTTGCCAAAAATCCAACATGAGCCGTTTGTATTTGCGCTGGCGAGGGTCGTTGTCTGTTGCTGTGTGGCAAGCGTCACCTGAGTTGTTGGGGTCCGGAATAACGGTGACGCGACGATTCTTGGAGCGGTGTAGCAACAGAGGGGACATGGAGAAAAAGGTAAGCTGTATGGCCTGGTTGAGACGGTAAGGACAGAGTCTCTGGATTAAGTCTTTATCGAAAACGCTGAATCAAACACGTATAGACCAAGGATGGTGGAAGGTCGGTCTGCGGATATGGAGATGCATAGAGATGCGACGCGGGCCGGTAGCATTAGTAAACTGAGGTTGCAGAAATCCACCCGGACATGGTTTTACGGTTGGTCAGAACAACAAAGAGGGTTGTATCCACTAGCAGACGTAGCAAGGTATTGCTCCGATGACAGGCGTGCGAAATGTGCAGATGAGGCCCAGCACACAGGGGCAGGAGAGAGTGACCGAAGGGAAACAGGAATAATCAGCCGTCTTGGACACGCCAGCTAGCGGCCGCAAAGTGATAGTCGATGGCGTGCCGCTGGTTCCAGGCACGCTCAGCGAGTAGGCAGAAGTATGGCGTAGCTGTCATGGCGAGCGTTTGGTGGGGTGTCGTAGAAAGTTTCCTAACAGCCATTGCTACCGTTACAGTCGCTGAGGCCCGCTAGGCCATATCGGGGCCGCGAATCTAGCCGCAAGCGTGGGTGATAGGACTATGGCGGATGACTTGGCCACACAATGATACAACCCGACTGCAGATTTCATGCGTTGGTGGCGATCATCGTACCGCCGTAGCGTAGCTTGCCCGCGGTTACGCGTATGCACCCAACGTCTGGGGCGAGCATGGAGAATGCTACGTTCGAGAATACGCATGTTGGAGGCACGGCACGTGTCCTGGGTCCTGGGTCCGCCGGCGCCAAGAATAGAATCGGTTTCTACTTGGTCGGGTCTAACGCTGGGCATGCATTGCGACATGTTCCCGCCGAGGTAGCCTGTATTCTGCTCTAGTATCTGATACTGCACAAACAGGCGCCGTTGCCAGATGGCGCTTACCAAAACGTAATGGGGGCCACTTACATGACTAGGACTCGACTATCTCCCCAACGGCTGACGGCACATACATACTAACCCCGCTGGGGGACCTCATTGTGCCACCAGGCTCCCTCGTGCTCCCACAAAGACTGCCCGGTCCGAGGCCATTACGCCCGCCAGACCGAGAAACGAGCAAGTGCATGCTGACATAGTTATTAGGCGACCTACGAGGGGCAATCTAGAAGCGGCCGTGGACGGACGCATGCACATCTATCTGGTAACGATCAGATCAGGCTCGTACTACAGTACTACCTGTTGGTTACCGTATTTGGGCTAATGCTGCGCACCAACGTTGTTCATCACCAAGAGCGCATACCTTGTGAGACCAAACAAGCATGAGCACACGTGTGTTGGTAAATGTACAATGCCCCACTCCTTAGATTGTTCCTGTCTTGCTATGCTATCATATGTACATTTAAAAAAAAAGAAATGTCATGCAAAACTCATAGACGCCCGAATGTGGCGCGTCTGTAAAGTCGGCACTAGGACTGCAAAACGATATACCAGAGGAACCACTCAATGCAACTCCGTTTGAGGTATCATAAACAAACAAGCTCGAACGCCAATCCCCGTCGTTACCCGTTAACCCCCAGTCGTAAGTATGCTTTGCATAGCTAGATTAAACCTTTTCTGGCTCAGTACGTGCAGACTCAGTGTGCGCATGGGGCAAGACATCGGCAACTGTCTCGTCTGTGAACTCGAGGTCCTTCTCAACCGCAGTAGTGTCCTCGACCTTCCAAAGGATCACGGGGAGGGCCACCAACAGACTACCGGCGAGGAGCCCCCAGTTTGAGGCGAACATGGTCATGTATGAGATCTTCAAGTCATCCAAACGCCAGGTGATGGCACCTCCGGCAGATTGGATTCCCTTGTAGAAACCTGCAAAGTTGGCAAGCTTGCGGCTGTTGTTGGTCAAAGCTCCCATGAACCTGGATTCAATCAGTAAAATGTCGGAATATGTAGAGTTTGTGAAGAGCGTACCAGTAGACACACGTCTGCCAAGCAGCATCAAAGAAGCCGTAGAACATGTAGAGAACAAAGGGACCAGCATAGCCTGCATCAGACCAATCCTTCTTCATGTTCTTCTCGTCTTCAGCCCAGGCGCGGTCGTAAGTCTTCTGGAACATGTATCCAAAGCCCCAGATGACCATGACGCTGATGAAGAGCGCGGCCCATGCAGCTTTGGCTCGGGTTGTTCGGCGGACGCCCTTGACGTCAAGTCCATAGCCGAAGACGTAAGCGCCGATGATCTGCATGATGTAATAGACGACTCCGTTCAAAGCTCGTGTGCGAACGTTGAAGTAGGCAGCGTTAATTTGAGTGAAGTGATATGTGTAGAACCAGTTGGATGCCAAGAACATGGGGAAAAGAAGGATAATGTACGGGTCGGTGAAGAAGGTCCGCCATAGGCCGGTAATCTCTGACTTCCACGAGGGGTGCTTCATGACAATGACCTTGGATCCATCGTCACGGATGACATCTCGTGCATCAACCAGGGACCATGCGAGAGCGGCACCGATGATGGTGAGCACAAGGAAACCAATATAGGTGCCGTCATTCACAGTGCCAGCAGTCTTGGTGTGGATGTTCTGGCCCAAGGGAATCTAGGAGGGTTAGTCATTGGCGGACGGAGCAGGGCGGAAAGAGAGAAACGTACCAAACTACCAATTACAGCGCCCAAGTTGAAGATCATCCAGAACCACGAGATGTAGCGACCCTTGGAAGCCTCGGGTGGGTAGGACATCATAATGGCACCCTGGGCGCACCACAGCAGACCCGCACATACACCAAGCAGGGCGCCGGCAAAAGTGGTGAAACCCAGGTTCTTGGTGTGGTTGTAGCAAAGATAGGAACCGACGTAGATGGAGTAGCCAATGCCGCCAAAGGACAGGGAAGTGCGGATGCCAAGCTTATTGGTAAAGGTACCAGCAAAGAAGCCGATGACGGCAAAGGTCGAGTACAGAGCCGTGTTTGCACGATTGTTTGCGGTAGGATCCAGCTGGCCACCGCCGCCCATGCCATTGAGAGCATTGAACATGCCGGGACACATGAAGCAGACAAAGGAGACAATGACGAGCTGTGTCGGGGGAGAAGCGAACCAGGGCAACTTGAAGCCGGCGATGGTGAAGCGACGGTATTTCCATGACTTTGGCAGGTCGAGGGCGGTGCTGTCAGTCAGCGAGTGGTCTGCCGAGTTGACGTGGTGGGCCAAATTGTCCTTGTCGGTGGAAGTTGCCATGCTGGCGGGTGGTGAGGCGCGGGCGCGCACAAAGGGTGGATGGCGAGGCTAAGGTTGAGCGGGCGTGGTGTCGTGGGCAGGAAGGCACGCTGTCGCGAGTCGGAAGGAGCAGGCGGGCACGAGGCGATAAAGATGTCGAATCGTAACGCTCAGACCACTGCGACGGCTGAACAGGAGTCAGGACAATTACGTGAGAGACGGGGTAGTGAAAGCGAGGGGCAGCTTCATTTTAAGCATTTGTCCGCTAGGGGCTGTTGATGGTGCCTCGACAGCCAAATGTGGATTTGGGTTAGACGAGGCGGCCATCAGCACGCGACCGCGGTGCACTGCTGTGAGACGATGTGAGGGCAAACATAGAAGGGGGCCAAGTGACGGCTGCCCAGGATGCCAGGATGCCAGGATGCCAGGATGCTACTGTAGGTAGATGCCAGCATGTGCAGCTAGCCGGAGACTGGGTGACTGGGACGGCGACTGGACCAGCAACATTACTTAGCAACGCATGCATGCAGGCAGGCTGGCAGGCTGGCAGGGAAGGCATAGACTGGCAGACGGATACAGACGAAGATAGAACAGACAGACAGGCAGGCCGGCAGACGCGACTCGTATCCATGTCCTAGCGCGTTGCCCAGTCGTGGTTCTCGGATCGGGCATATCGAGGGTCTTGGGTGGGCCCAAGCGGGGCGTTGGAGGCGAGGAGCGAGCCAGAGCCTGGTGCTGCTGAGCTTATCGGGGAGGTGTGTGGGTGCACAGGCGCATCCATCCATACGCCTGCGCTACGCCACATCGGGACGCGGCACATGGGCATGGGGGAGCAAACCTGCAACGGCCACACTATCTACCGGGCTACTACGATACAACGCCTGCCACCACTATGACTACTTGCTACTACCTGGCTGCAACGCTCTGGCAACCCCGCCACCCCGCACCCATCCTGCCCAGCATACACATACTACACACGCATGCGAACAGCTTGCCTACACGTGAGTGTATACTGCATGGGCCATACGTGCTCCACCAATGTAACACAACCATCTGCTGGCCCCCCTTCGGGATAGTATCTTCATCCTCGCTGCCCACTACTCGCTACTCCAACGGCACGCGACCCAGCTGTCCACTGCTATCAGTCTCCATCTGCATCCACCGTCCCTATCATCACAATCATCATCACCAACGTCACGAGCGGCATCGGCCAGAGATAACGCATGCTCCCGTAACATTGCACACCGTTGCAACCGGTCTTTGTTCGGTCTCGAGATCTGCAACTCTACGCCTGCCTTGCATCGCGACGTTGACTAGTAGCCGTCCGTTCCTCACCCACATGGCTGCATCAGGCAACCTCGGCCGCTCCCAACCCTTGACAATCAGTCGGCGCATCGTGAACAAATTTGCAGTGATACTTTGACCCGGCTATGACGTGAAACTTTGTACTGCTGTGATAGAAATCACGCCCAGTCCCCCATTGCCCATCCCTCCCGCAACTACCACAGGCAAATACACACCTGCCTACTCACACATACCATACACACTATACACATTGTACACACAGATCCACCATGTAAGGCCTATTGCCCCTCGACGCAATACGAATGCATCCCGGCTTATACGACCTAGGCGCCTAATCATCAGAGACGACGCCCAGGCTGCGTCCCAGTACATTGCAGATTACATTATTGGTCCGTAGCTCCCGCCCCCAAATGCACCTTCCCTACCCTACTCACGCATCAACACCAGAACGCATCAATGCCTTCAACCCCACCCCCGAAAGACCCTTTGTCCTGGGTCTGCCCACCGGCAGCAGCCCCATTCTCATCTACAAACACCTGGTCCAACGCCACAAGGCAGGACAGGTCTCGTTTCGCAATGTAGTCACGTTCAACATGGTACGACTTCTTACTCCCAATGCTGCACAGCAGCCTCGCCTCGAGCCTAGTCGTAGTAACAGTGAGCCAATTAGGATGAGTATGTTGGCATTCCCCGCGACCATCCAGAAAGCTATCACAGCTTCATGTACAAGCACTTCTTCTCCCACGTCGATGTGAAACCAGACAACATCAACATCCTCAACGGAAATGCCCCTGACCTCGAGGCCGAATGCCAAAGCTACGAAGACAAGATCAGCCGTGTCGGCGGCATCGAGCTGTTCCTTGGCGGCATTGGTCCCGATGGCCACATTGCCTTCAACGAACCAGGCTCCAGCCTCAAGTCTCGTACTCGTGTCAAGACGCTTGCCTATGAGACCATTCTTGCAAATTCGAGGTTCTTTGGCAATGACTTGGACCAAGTGCCCAAGATGGCCTTGACGGTTGGCGTCCAAACCGTGCTTGACGTAAGTTGCACACATCACAATAACCGCCTGTTCACCCTCTCACCAATAAATACAGGCCCGCGAGGTTGTCATCATCATCACTGGTGCACACAAGGCTCCAGCCCTCCAGCGATGCATCGAAGGGGGTGTCAATCACATGTGGACTCTGTCCAGTCTGCAGATGCACCCGCATCCTATGATTGTTGTCGACGAAGACGCCACCCTGGAACTTCAGGTAAAGACTGTCAAGGTACGTTGCATGGGTCATTGCATTCAAGTAATCATGCCGTCTGACATGCTTGTCATAGTATTTCAAGAGTATCGAAAGGGTTGGCAAGGAGCTAGGGATGCGCCAGAAGCTCCCCAGAAAGCGCGACTCGCTACTTGACGAGGGTACCCTGCTAGTCCCCGAGGCCCAACAAAACGGTATCAGGTTGACTGTGCCGCAATTCGATCTCTCCCGTTCACCCAGTCCAGTGCTAGAACCCATGAGCGCTCGCTTGTCAGACCAAGAAGCGAACGGCGCGATACATCCCATGGACATGGATGAGATTGCAGATCAGCCCTCGGTCCGAATGGGTGCTCGCGTCGTGGGCTAAACGTTGCGGCTCTCCTCGCCCCATACTAGCAGCTAGGAAGATTGTCAGGAGAACGGGGCAGCTTGACATTAATCTTCCGAAGCCCGTAGACTGGTTCTCGGGACAGGGCTAGGTTTCTGCTTCTTTGTTAGTTCGGCACCAAATTGCCCAGGCGTCAATTCAAAGGGCCCGTCCACCGTCTTACGAAACGCGCAATCCCTAGGGGTTGACGAAGGACATCAACCTTAATGTGATATGATTTACGTACTTAGAGGATAAAAATAAGAATGTTTCTGGCCAGAACTGGTACACTATCGCGTGCACTTGATGACCAATCTTGGCAACTCAAAGAATCACGCCATGGTCAGTTTGGTGTTGCACAACTCTCTGGCAACACTCCTCAATTCTCTCGCGTCATGTTGTCTTTGGAAATTTTCATGTGACGCACTTTCAAAGCTTCTCGTACACATCTTGAACATGATTGTAGACCGAGTGATTGATGTCGAGTTTAAAGTTGTAAAGCTCAAGGGAAGCGGTAGTGGTAGCACGCGTCATTTTGGGCGGAAAGGCGCGCCCCATCCTGGTTCAGATCCCCTCGCCCCAAAATAAGCCTGCCGCAACCACCCCACAAACATGTCAACGCGCTGGTAGCCATGTCTTTTGTGGTTGAGTAAGTCGATCAATTGGAGCGCCACACAATCCCAGCTGACGTTCAATTAGCCAGGTGCGCCGGATAGACAGCCAGCTCGATCGGCTGCAGCTATCGTCGAGCCCTAGGACCTTCTCCATTACCGCCGAGGAGGCTCACGACCCGGCAAAGACAAGCCGCATTGCTCATTTGCAGAACCTCATCAAGTCGCTCTCCACAACCGCTTCTTCCAAGCACAGTCTAGTCCCAGCGGCCAGAATATCCGAAACCTTGCAGCGAGCAAGTATCTCTACCACAATCGAGGATGCGAGCTATGAGCATGAATTGGAATGGCTCCTCATTAGCAAGGCGACAACGCAGGCCTACGGACAGGTTCTAAATACTATATTGGAGCAGACAATTCCTCTCGAGAATGATCTCTGGTACTGGGACGACATCCTCTCTACCTACAGCTTTGCCGGGCTGTACTCTGTGCAGACATCGCCAGTCCGGTTGTGGAAATGGTCGCAGGAGATATACCACGATGTGCGCTCAAGAGGCCCTCAATTGGCTGACGGCTGGAGCCAGTTTTATGGCCTGGTCAAGGATACTGTACAGGAGCGCAGCATTGCAAATATCCAGCGAAGAGTAGTAAGCCCGCTGGCACTTGTGAGAAACGAGGGCAGGAAAAAGCGTGCAGCTCTAAGGAAGATACGAATGGTCAATGCCAATGCACTCGGTGTGCTACTCGGCGAAGGTCTTGGTAACGAGAAGTACGGCGACCATCAAGCCATATTGATATCTGCTGACATTTGCCAGCGTACATGACGATGGCACACACACGCCCACCCTGCTTGGCGCTCAAGGCGGACAAAGGTGGAAGAGTGTCATGTCTAAGAACATTGCCCTCATGGATGCTGTCATTCAGAGTGTGAATGCTGCAGAGCTTTCCGTTGATAAGTTCGACGACTCGGTTGCCAGCATCACTCAAGACGACCAGTTCTATTTGCTACATGAGCCATCTGGCGAACGGGCTGCCACTACCTTGAAGCCAGCAGAAGTTGCAGAGCGCCTCCAGTACCTGCTCAAAACTGCGTTACCTACCTACACGGCCAACTTCAACGCAGTCGTCAAGGCCAATGGCCGTCCTTCTCGTCTGATACGCTATTGGCTCCCTGCAACCCTACTACTAGTATCCTCAACCACCATCTTGCGCATCGTTGTAAATCGAAAGGAAGAGCTACTGACTTGGATCCGTGAACTTGGGCAAACAGTCATTGACTTTTGGTCGAATTGGGTGATTGAGCCAACCAAGAGAATCATCGGCACCATTCGCCACAATGAGGAAAGCGAGGTCTCCATTATGAGCAAACGCAGCCTGGAATCGGATCGTGCCAGTCTCGAGCGCATGGTTGTAGATTTTGCAGTCAAGAATTCTGAGGGCCCAGCATTGAACGAGTCTCAGATAGCTGATATCAAGGCAAAGGTGCGCGAGGGCGATCTGACAACGGTTCTCAAATCCTACGAGAAGGACATTCAAAATCCTGTCAAGGGCGCCATAGTCGGTAATCTAGCCAGTGCTTTACTCATTCAAGTTCAAAAGACCAAGGTTGATGTCGAGGTCGCGATGAGTGGCATTGACAGCATTCTCAAGAGTCAGGAACTGCTTTTTGGCTTCATTGGTTTGACACCGGGTGTGCTGGTAAGCATTGGCGTCTATCGCTGGCTTCGGGGCGTCTTCAGCAGTCGCAAAGGAGTGCAGCAGTGGGCAAGGCAGGGCCGCATGATACTCATTCTGCGTAACATTGACCGCATCCTTACTGGAGCGGTTCCGACAGCAGACGGCGAAATATCGTACAAGGACCACGGTTTACTCCTCTGCGAAGTCCATCTCCTCCGACAAGCTGCAAGTGGCACCCTGCCTCGACGCATATTCCAGGACTTACTGGTGGAGATAGACGAGATTGTGGACGTTAGAAGCGGGCTGCAGCGACAGCAGAAGGTAGTTGAGCGCATAAGATGGGCGTACTCAAAATGGGTTGTTTGAGCGAGGCGGTCTTCCGTAACGGGGATGACGCAGCATCGGGGTACCCATGAATAGCGGAGTTGTCGACTACAATGCAAAACATGTACTGTATACCCCAAACGTGACAAGCCGCCATGTCTCAAGTGTCGAGTGACGGTGACGATGACGCCGGGTCAGGCCAGACTGGAGGCGCAGTTGCCACCAAGTCGCCTCTTGTCGCTTGTTGCAGGTGACAGTGACGAAGGTTTGGTGAGCCCGTGCGGACTATTGGCGCTAAACTCCAACGTTGGCACCGTGGGAAGGCTTCCCTCCAACGCCGTTTACTCGCTGCCTGCTGGTAACCAAAACCCACCGCCAACCCTTCCCCAGCCTGCCTTGTGCCTGTATCAACACTCAAATACGAACTCGGGTACATTGCCAGCCTAGTCTCTCTTGCGACCGCCAGCCAAAGCCAGCTTCCCCGTCTCACTCCCCGAACAGCGGGTGCCAACACCGCAACCCACTCTCGCGCACGATAACGCACACGGCCGCCCTCTACCAACATGGCTGGCTCCAGAAATTATGACTTTCTTGTAAGCTCCTCTTCTCTCTCGTCATGTTTATTTGCCCTCGCGGCCCTAGTATCCCCCACACTCGCTGCTAGGCCCTGAACACCCCTCCACCGCCTGTATACAGGACCCACTCTCTGACACAAGTCCCTCTGTCCTCATAGATCAAACTCCTCCTCATAGGCGACTCGGGCGTAGGCAAGTCGTGCTGTCTGCTGCGCTTCAGCGAAGACTCGTTCACTCCCTCGTTCATCACCACCATCGGCATCGACTTCAAGATCCGCACGATTGAGCTTGACGGCAAGCGCGTAAAGCTACAGATATGGGATACGGCAGGTCAAGAGCGCTTCCGGACCATTACCACGGCCTACTACAGGGGTGCCATGGGCATCCTGTTAGTCTACGACGTTACCGATGAGAGGAGCTTCACCAGTACGTCCGTCCCATCACCTCCGAGAGCTTGATCATGTCTCGGAGAGGCTTTAGAGAGAAGCAACAAAAAAGAAAATGGAAGACATCACTAACGTTTATCACCAGACATTCGCACATGGTTCGCCAACGTTGAACAACACGCCACCGAGGGTGTCAACAAGATCCTCATTGGTAACAAGTGCGATTGGGAAGAGAAGCGCGCCGTCTCGACAGAACAAGGCCAGGCTCTGGCTGATGAGCTCGGAATCCCCTTCCTCGAGGTCTCTGCAAAGAGCAACATCAACGTTGACAAGGCCTTTTATAGCTTGGCCGGCGATATCAAGAAGCGGTTGATCGACACTGCAAGGACAGACCAGACTGCCACGCCAAAGGTGGATGTCAGCGGGCAGGATGGTGGCAATGCGGGTATGGGTGGCAAGTGCTGTTAAAGAGGGAGGTGGAAGAGCGGCCATGCATGTATCTGTGAGTTTGAATCGAAGAGATGGTTTTGGGAGGAGAAGGGGAGGATCAATGCGATGTTGAAGACGCGGCGGGGGTAAGAAGCGGTGACTGGCTATGCAGACGGCTGGCACGTTAGCGCTTGTACTGAGGCTACGAAAGACGACTGCAGAAAGTTTGCATGATGATATATGGCACCACCATGGTAGGCAACTCGCTTGAGCGATTCTTTTGGGTATCATCACTTTCCTTACCACTTCTTTGTTCCGGCGTTTTGAGAGAATGGGAGTACCTACCTTTTACATTACGTATTGTAATGCCAACCTTGTATATGCCACATTTATTTTCCATTAAAAGCCGCTAACCACTAATACACAAAAATCGCATCCATGGTACAAAGAAAACAAAACCAAAAAAAAGCCTACATAGAGTTCGATGATATGTTTCCACAGCACCATTTGTCAAGTCGTCTTCAAGCATATCCATACTCCAAAGTATGATCCTGGCATCGTAAAAAAAAGTCACTCTCTCTCTCTCTCTAGATTAGAAGAAGGCACACCATCCAATGTACATGGCCGCCAGGTTCTGCGGATCCCTCGCCATGGCGATAAGTGCCTCAACGTAGCCCTCCACACTCAGCGGTACACTCTCGCCCTTCAAATATCCATTCACTTTGGTCCTCGTAATGTCCAAAACCTCCTGCGGCGTATCCGGCACCCCCGCAATCTTCTTCCTGCGCTTCCCGCCTAGGAAGTCAGCCGTAGGATCGTGCACAAACGTCTCCAGTATCGTAATGAGCGTGTCTTCATGCTGACGAAGAAGCTTATACGTGAGCTCTGCTGCTTTGCGGAACGGACCTTCGACGCCCTGCGGGCCCATGGCATCCACCATGTTGTGCGTCAGGCGGAAGGGAACGAGTTCGGGCTTTTCAAATGTAAGACCTTTGTCGAAAAGACAGTTGAAGTCTACGTGGAAAGTGCCACCGTCGCCCTGCTCTAGGAGTACGTTTTCGCCGTGACGATCGCCTAGACCTAGGACGTGGCCTACAATGCTCATCACTGCACAGGATCGAGTGTAGCGCAGGCGTGCGGCAAACCATGCTTCTGGCTCGGGAAAGGTTTCGACGAACCATTCGTGTAACACGGGTTTGAACTTGCCAAGGATGCGTTCGGTGAAGATGGGGATCTTGGAAGGCGATGACGAGGCTTCGTTGAGTAGCATGCGAATCTCGTTGTAATCAATAGAGATGTTGCGCTGGCGGTAGAAACGCAGGATGATGTCGCGCATTGGCTTGAGGCCCTCAACCCACTCGATTGTTCCGCACTCTTCATTTAGTGGAGTGACAGCGTATGTCTTGATGTACAGACGTCGCTTGCTGGATTCAATGTCCTTTTGGAGAGCCCGGTTGATCATCGCATTAAACTCCATCAGACGTTGATCCTTGCGTAAATCGTCTTTTGGTTTGCAGAGCAGTCCGTAAGAGCGTCCATCGGATCCACGGACGTTCAGCTTTCGTGGGCGCTGAAGTGATGACAAGACCAGCACGTCGTCATCGAACGACTGGATTGTGATGGGGTCTACAGGGAACGGATTGTGACGACGAATAGCTTGGCTATCGTTACCTACTGGTAAATTTGGAAGAAGATTGGTCTCAATTGGAACCACTAGTTGAGTAGGAGCAAGCTTGTGGTTGAATCTGAGATCCCTTGCTAAGCTCACACGTGCAACTCGCGATTCAATTGGGGCATCACAAGCCGCCAGCAACGCATCAGTAAGTCGCTGGCCTTGAATGATGAGATTCTTAAGATCAACAGACATTCCTTTGCGCTTTGATGCATCCTTGTTTTTTTGTTAGCAAGTCTTTTTGCCTTCACTAGCTTGAGAACTTACGCGTAGTTTCTGCAGCACTCCAGAGCCACGGACTCGGCGGTCGTCTTGCGTTGAATGAAGGACAGCCAACAAAGCCCATAACGATTGCTGAGGGTATGATGAAGCAACCCGAATAATGATCATCTGAAGAGCATCCCAAACGTTCTTGTTCGGATGGCTGATGCGTGTGATGATCTGCGGGAAGGCGGTGTACCATGCGAAAGCGGGCATTCGCTCTCCTGCATAACGCTTCAGATACTTGTTGATATGGTCAAGATAGCCCAGCCGATGTTCATGGAATTCCTTATCCTTTGCGGCGTGTGGGGTGTTATTCATGACTTCCATGCCCATGTCCAACCACAGCGTGAGTATCTTGGGCAGAGTTTGATAGTAGTACTTTGTTCCGTAGACCGTTGATCGAACAAAATTCTCAATGACGAGCTTAGTCAAGCTCCCAGATAGATATTCTGGGCTTTGCTTCGATACGGATTGCTGTTTCTCGGACTCCAATAGCTTGAGGTACCATCTCCCTAGATAGTAGTGACCCTTGTCCCACCGGGGATAGGTTGTGACACCAGTCACGTACTCTTCTTTAAGAGAAACCGCTTGTGTCTGGCCAGCACGATCAAGCCATTTGGCGAGCAACAGTTGAGCGTGGCACTTGACCTTGTTCATCGGGTGCTCTTCTCCTCGGCCAGCAGTAGTCACCGAAACGTTGATAGGCACAGTTTCGTCATGTTGAAACACATTACTGTCGATTGCACCACGTAGATTTTGAATAGCTTTGCGGTGATGGCCTTCTTTCCATAACAGCTTGGAGTACTCAATTTTTGATGCATTGTCTCCTAGTCGTTCGGCATGGAGTACAGAGTTGAATGCAGTCGTCATGAAGTCGCCCTTGCGAGCAAGTCTTCCCGTCGTGAGCCACGCAGATGCAATGTCGAGTTTGTTGAACTGAACCCTGATACCAGTCAGTATTAATGTTGAATGCTGTTCAAGTGTTGCACTTACCGAGACAGTTTCATCGCGGCACGACGAATGCCTAACAGGTATTGCTTGTCTGAGGTATATGCTCCGATAATATCCAGGCGTCGATCGAGATTCTCTAGAATCACTTCACGGTCTGATGTTACCATACCTGTACCACTTACAGCCTCTACTTCGTACAGCGCATGAAGCTTGACCAAATGCTCATGTGACGCTTGGACGGAAGCCGTTGTCGATACTGTTAAGCTCTTTGCTACAAGCTCTCGGAGCTGTGCAATAAGACGTTGAAACTCGGTAACCTTGTCATGACGAAGTGCTAAGAGTGCTTGACCTATACCTACGTTGAAGTCCATGAAAGAATTGGAATCTGTGGAATGGGAATTGTTAAGGAGACGCTCGAGTTGTTCCCATTTCCCAGCTGACCAAGCTGCCTCAGCAGCAAAAGGCAACGTCTTGGCTGAAAATGAGTTATTGGCGTAAAAGCTATCAACATAGTTGAGAATCGCATCTGGTTTAGGCATTAGCTGATTCTTCTGTGAGATTCGTACACACGCATACCATATTGGCCAGATTCTTTCAAACACGTCAAGAGATTGATCTGGGTTTCGGCGTCGTTCGGTCTCTCAGCGAGTGCAATCTCATACCAGCTTTGAGCCGCAGTCCATCGACCGGCTTTACGGTCTTCGATTATTTGCTGTTCCGGATTGAGTACCTTTAGGTGAGCCGATATTCCCTCTATGCTGTCCGGTTCATCAATATGGGCATAGATCATCTGCAGGTGCTGCAAAAGTTCGTCCTTCTCTAAAAAGGGCTGGTTTGATTCCGCCTTTACATCCCGTTGCTGGCGATAGTACTGCTCCCAGTGGAACAAAGCTCGAGCATACGAACCGCATTCGACAGCTCTCTGGGATATGATCTCTGCAGGAATGAGTTGAAGTATACCTTCCACACGACTGACCTGCTTTATTGCGTTCATCTCTTCGTTCTCATGAACACCGCGGCCTGTCTTGCCAGCCATGACCCTGGCATCCGATAAGGATTTCCGCTTTTCCTGTAACCACAATGAAAAGTAGTCAAGCGTTTGGAATACGTTCTACCAGATATCAATAATCGCTTCCAGGTTATGATTTCAGATATTCTTACCTCACTACATTGCTTTGTAGTAGATGCCTCATGCTGCTCCATTGTGGACAAATCAGCTTGCAATACCTGAAGAAGTTCTCGCCCAACGTTGGTCATGTTCTCTTCGTTATCAGACACGACAACGTTCAGAGCCGCAAATGGAAGAATGAAGGTTGCGATTGAGAGATCGTAACCCCTAATTATTCGGGCTAACACTGGGAAGACCATCTCGACATTGACGCCTTGCCCTTTTCGCAGCAAGTCGTAAACAAAAGTCTGAAGCCAGGTTGTGTGACTCAGTCCCTGATGAAAGATGGGGTATTTCGCGCCCTCGTACTGCAAAGCAGGATTCATATTGACGGAGTATTTTGAATCCAGGAAAGGTGTCAACACAGTTCTCACAGCTTCTGGAATATTGTTCCAGCGTTGTGCCTCCGTGCTGCCTTGAGATGACCGGGGCTTTGCTCCACGAAGAGCACTGAAACCACAGTGCTTTAGCATCTCCTGCATAACGTAGGCAATCCAACCTTGTGCTTTTGCGTTCGTTGTAGACAAAAAAACCTTGACGAGGACCTGCTCAAGAAGCAATGCTACAAAATCAATGTCTTCGTCTCTACGTGAGAAATTCGATAGCATCAATACGCGCTTTTTCTCTCGAACCGTCTCTACTCGATATGGATCAAGACCACCGATAATGCCGAGACATTGTGCACATAGTATGGTGATATCAGAATGGTCTTCAGAAAATCGAACGCTAGCATCAAGGAGAGATCTAGTCAAGGCTGCCAACACAGGAAGTGGCTTCTGCCCGACTACCGACTGATGCAACTCTTCCTGGTTTTCGTCCAAGAAGGGCACAAGCTCTCTAAGTGCTTGACGCACTACGACAGAATTCTGATCTTTGCACCGATTGCTGAAGGCATGAAAGACCTTGATTGTCTCTACCATGTCCTTAAATCTTACTAGCTCTCCTTCTATTTTGGACAACATCGGAATGGTTCCCAGGGAAGGGAGATACTCAACTCTTGCTCGGAGCTGTGCGTTGTGTTGTGTAATAATGTTTTCGATGGTTTTGTGAGCTTTGGCATGTGTCTCATCCGAAAAAATATTCCAATGCTGTACGATCAACGCAAAAGTTTGGTCGATGACGAGCATTGTCTCATCCGCATCGAGAGCTGACAGGAAAGCTGACCAAACATTGAACGTATCATCGCAAAGATCGGGATCTGCCATAGCTGACTGAAGGCAAGCGCGGATCTGAGGTAAAGCTCCGTTCACGCTATAGCGAGCGAGATTGATGAGATCGCCAATGGCAGCTATGCACCTCCTCCGTTCTGGCATGGTATACGGCACAGCTTTTCCAGGAGAGTTTGGTGTTTCGATCACATTAGAGAAATATGCTATGATGCCTAGAATATGTGTTTCGCAGAAGGCATCAAGATTCTTTGATTTTGACGTAGACTTTCGCGGGCCTGATTTGGTATCCGGTGCAAGCGTTGCGAGTGTGGTAAACCCGTTGTAAAACGGCTTCTTTCTGACTCCTTCTTGATCAGCCGCTAACAAGAGAATTTCAATAGCAATGCCCGTTATGTCCAGCGCGACCCAGGACTCCAGTCTGTTATTGCTGCCGTCACGAATAGCTGGTTCAACAGCAGCCAGTGTTTCCATCGCAGTGCGTTCAACATCAGGCACAGGTTGTGACAGAAGCAAAGCTAGGATCTTGGCAAGATTGACTCTTGGATACGTCAATACGTCGACAACAGCAGCCTTTCGTGCTTGAGCAATCTTCTCAATGATATCTCTCCTTTTACTCAATACAAGATGGGGTAGTGTATCCGATTGGGTTTGCACAAGGAGTTGACGAACGCTTTGTTCAGTCAGATCTGCCAATTGCTGTGCCTTCTGGGGTTTGTTGACAATATCCTTGATGACGGAAAATCCGATAACTTTCCAGTAGGGGCGCAACAGCTGTGTCGTATCCATGGAAAGTCCTTTGGCAATTGACTCGAGCTCACGGTAAGCCATACCACACACCAATGCGTTCGGGTGACCAAGGTATTCGACAAGATGATGCAATATGATTGGAAGCTCCAATTCACCGCATGTTTGAGCAATTTGGCCATAAGCCATGATTAGCGTCTCCTGATCGGATAGAAAATCTCTCTTTGCGAGTGCATCGAGAAACTCTATAGTATACCTCCGATTCTTTTCGCGGGTACTTCTCGAAATGTCGTTGCGAAGAAAAACCATAAGGGAGTTCGCAGCTGCAATTTTCAGCTCTCGCAGAGATCTGCTCATACATGCAAGCAACCATTGTCCTAGCCCGCAATCCTCAAGAGCTAAATATTCAGCATCTGAGATATGATTGTATACACGGCCAATAGCCACAGCCATGAGAATTTTTGATCGTGGCGATGCTTGAAATTTTTCTTCCCTAGCGATTGCAAGCATGGCAGCAATGACATCTTTCCAGTTTTCCGAGCGATCCACGAGGTCCCAATAAGAATTTTCACTCCGTTCTTGCTGGTTATTGATATCACACAAGGTGCAAGTAAGAGAATCCAATGAATGCGGCGTGAACCGTGGCGATTCCAGAGATCGCGAACTAGCGCAAGCAACTCTTGCCAATGCTGTGATAATTTCTTTCTGCGCACTCTCATTTTTCTGCTCATCGTCCGGTATAGAAAAGTATCTCGTCCTATACAAATAAGTATCGTGTAAGAAGTAAATTAGGTCAACTTACTGAATAAGATCCTGTGCATTAGACAAGAAGAGCACCGGGGAATCATGTATGCTACCGTTCAAACTCATCATAATTCGCCTAAGAGCATCCTGGTTGACGTCTTCTGAAGATTCTGGCAACTTTTTCCGTCGCTTGGCTGGTCTGTCTCCGTCACCCAGGTTCAAGGCTCGGAATGCCTTGACAGCAGACATTGATTCCTCGGAAAGTTGAGCATCAGAGAAACTGCCAAATTCATTCTCACAAAGCTCCTTTCGTAGATTTGCAACTTGCATAGACTTCATATCTGGGGAGGTCCAAAGACAAAGTGCCAGCTTGATTTCGTCAGTCAAAGAACGTACTAAGTGAGGATTGCGTACCTGCAAGTCTTTATGGAGCTTTACAAAACACTCTTCATCTTGGAACAGCCTGTTCACAGCATGCTCGACTTCGTTCTGAATAACATGTCTGGTTGAATCTTGTCGTCGTCGCGGGATCGAGTTGTCAATTGATTGATATCCGAGAATGCTGCGCAGGCGAGTGAATATAGATGCTATTCGGATCTGAACAACTTCTGATGTCTGCGTAGCAGACGAGCTATGGAGGAGTTCTATAAGACTGCTGGTGAGCGCTTGAGCGATCTTCGACGAAGCTGGCGCCCGGTCTCTAGGCGTGACCGAAGAGGTCAATAATGACTCCAACAGTTGCATGTATACGAGCATAATCTCATCATAGATTGCGCGTCTCTCCGAAGATATCGTCCAACGTCTGTAGTGTCGCCACAAACCCTGTACGCTGTCCACGATCCAGGGTAAATAATGCTCCAGGTTAACCAAGGTTGAAAGCGCCTTGCTTTGAGGGTGTATAGTATCTACCAATGCAAGCAAGAGGCAAAATCCTATGTGAATAGCCCCGTGATGAGACGAGATAGCCCGCTGTAGATCATGAGGCAATGCAACGAGCTGCTGGCTTTCCGGCCAGAAGCTGTTGACAGCGCTTGATGGTGGTAGAACTAGACTGAAAGACGACGCTGGTGGTGAATCCGGGTTGTCCAAGGCCTCAAGTTCCGAAACGATACCTGGAAGTGGTTACAAAAATGTGTTGAGTTAATGGAAATCGCTTACATTGTATGCAAGATCTGTAGAGCTGCATCACTGTTGCGGCTGGACGCCATAGCGAAGAAGTCTGAGTCAATGCATTGAGACAAAGATGCAAAAGCTGCTGGACATGCTTATGTACAGGTTGCAGTGTCGTATGTTTCAACAAACCAAGCAGCTTCGGATACAGCCAGAGGATGAGCGGAGGACCAGGAATGCTCTCGTCGTCACCCTGTTTGATGCTCACAAGCAGATGTGGCTTCTGCTGCAAGATAAACATAAGGGCCGCGATGCTGTCAATCCCTTGCTGCCTTTGTTGATCTTGAGCAAATGGGTCATCTTTGAAAAGGCCCTCAAGCCCTGCTTCGGCAATCACACATATGAGTGCAACCAGCTGGGGGTCAGGCTCATCCGTGTTTGGGTGCTGTAAGAACTCTTTGACCAACTCGCCAAATGTGACTTTGGTAGCTTCATCGCGTTGCGCGTTGACATTTGAGGCATTGTGAACAATCTGGGCAGCAATAGTCGACGGTGGAGGGATGCCATTTGAGTGCCCACTTGTCATAGGCGGCGGAGCCATACGTTGAGTCGAGCCCCCGCCTTTGCGGGCCATGATGGACGCCACTTTACCGATATAGCATGACTTGGGAACGTAGAAGAGAAGATCGAGGCTCCTTCAAGACCATCCACACTCAGAATACCGGTAGAAAATTCGTGGACTCTCGGATACTATGGTTGACGACCAAGGTGGCGTATGATTGGATGCTGGAAGACTCGTAGTTGAATGTTGCTGTCAATGGTTGCCTGGGGGCGGCAATATTGTCTGGTCTCTCGTTTCTATTTTGGCCTGATCTTGTAAATTTTGTCGCTCTACTGTTGTGAGCGATGGCGTATGGTGAAAGAGCAATGCATACCAAAGAGGGACGTGGGTGGGATTACGTGAGGCGCGTGTGGGACAATTCACGTAGTCACGGGACGCCGCCAAGTCCTGTCTCGGGAAAGAGCGCTGCTCCGCAACTGCACTGCATCATCCATCTTCAGTTCCGACAGAACTTGCGGGCCCACCTCCCGATCCGAGAACACAGCACATCACCTTGAACTCATATTACTGAACTTCCTGTCTGTCCGCTAGGGCCTAGCCTTGACAAATCCGAGCCATGCCAGGCCCCTTCACATCCAAGTCTTTCAGCGCCACGCTGCCCAACTCGCTTGCAGCGCGATACCGTAAATCGCTTCAGAAGCACCCATTCCTACTTTTTGGGCTGCCGTTCCTCACTACCATGGTGGCGGGGTCTTTCATGCTGACACCCGCCACGGCACTGCGATACGAACGATATGACCGCAAAAACCAGCAGATCACACAAGAGCAAGCAATGGGCCTCAGAGGGGAGCGGAGAAAGGTCAACATGCGTGATGAATACTACGTATGTACAGTATCGATATAGGATTTCAATGGCTTGAGCTGACAAATTTGCAGCGGTTGCAAGCGAAAGATCTTGAGGACTGGGAGCAGAGGCGTGTTAAACGACTACCCGGCGAACCGGACGGCACGCTTGTATAAGCCTCTTCCTCAAAACGCATTAAATTCGCATACTCACAGTCGGACTTGGAGATGCAACATTGCTGCTTGCACAGCATGCCATCTCACAGCCACGCTCACCTTGGTTTCTGGAATACACGATCGTGATAGTAGAATATCGTGAAATCATCACAAAAAGTTCGGCTCACTTCGAATTCTTCCAGTAATTCATTGTCGTAGAGAATGAGAGAGATAGGGGATTTGTTTTGCAAGAATTATGTGTTGAAGCACATACTAAAGTGGTTGCGCTCCCAGATTATGAAGAACGGCAAGCGATGAGAATAGCTATGCGGCCAGTTGAAAAGGGTTGGCAGTTTGGGTTTGCGCAAGGACGAAAGAGTACGCGTTTGAAGACTGGTTCTCCTTTGTCGAAGTGAGATTAAGTATGGATTGGTTATTGGGATCCAGGCGCTAGGCTGTTGAGCTATGAGTCCTTGTTCGGTTGTATGCATACAACACGCCCAAGACTGGCGGATCGTGATGATGCAACAATGGCCTTCGCCTTCTAGGAGATGAAACCGCAAACGGATGTTCAATGCCCGGATCGCTTACAGGGAATGTAGTCACCAACAAATCTGCGATAAGTACATAGACTGATATGATTGTCAATGGTATTCCAGGTTATTCTATCTACTACCTCTTCAGCATGAACTCACGCGACAACTATAATTCGCGGTTCCGGATCCAACCATCGCAATATGTACAAGCTAGTGAAGCAACATTGTACGCCGATATAGACCAATAGGATCCTCTTACCATCCTATCAAAGATACAAAGACAAGGCTATGAGCATAGCATGCAACAATATGACTAAACGAAATGAGAACAGGTATATGCCGGATATGCGTGAAAACTCGTAAGCAGCCGAGTGGGAAAGCGCCATAAACACCACAACATAAGATGTACCCAGTGCTTGCATGTAAGGGAAAAGAAAACAAAGGAATCGTAGTCCAGGATGCAGCCCTCGCTCTAGGGATAGATGAAATAATGAAAAAGCTTATACCAAGCGCACATTGCTTAACTAAACATCCACTGACAGTGGCAGGCGTCTAGTGGGTCGGCACGTCTCTGCATTTCAGAAGGGCTTTGACGTTTGTCCTTATTTGATGGGGCATTGCTGGGCTGAGCAGCAAGGAACTCTTCGTAGCTCGGATCTGCCTCTTGCAACCATATTCTGATTGGACTATCGTTTGGACCTGGTGCTGTCGTAATCTCTCCATTGTCTAGTAGAACCATCTGTTGACAGTACGGTTGTGGCGAGTCGGCGAGGCGGCGCTCCTCAATCTTGACAGTACGCGGGTAAGGTGGCATACGCGACGGAGGATCATCGGAGGACGTATCTCGTCGACTGACACGAGCAGAAGCAGACGGGGTTGGCTTAGCAGTCTCCATTATATCCACTGAAACAGTGTCTGTTGTTGTTGCCGTAACGGTCATGGCCTCGATGGAGACGGTTTCCAGGGTGGAAGGGGTGGGGGTAGGCCATTCAGTAGGAAAAGACGTAAATGAGGCTGCCGTCGAGTTGTCCTGCACGTAGATATAACCCTCAATATATGTGTCATTCCAGTAACAATACCAGGGAAAGTCACCAGGTTTCACCTCGAATCGTTGCCTATATTTTACGTCTTGTCGTGTCGTGAATGCTGACCCAAGGTTGAGTTGCTCTGGTGGCAGGATGACCAGTTTGTCATACCGAGCAGAAAAATGGTAAGCCGGGCCATAAGCCTTGAAATCCAGGTCAAGCACGAGGCTGAGTGGCTTCTTGTCTAGCGTGGGGGTTTGGAGGCCATAGAGGATAGTTCCCTTTGGTACAGAAGGACCAGCGCCCATGGATGCTACCTGTATGGTATCGCCATCCACAGTAGTTTCGTTGACTGTTATAACGAGGGGAGCAAAGGTCATTTTGCACGACCATGCAGAGTATTGATTTGCTTGAGTTAAACATCCTGGAGTACTCTCTTGCGGCATGCCCATAGGAAGTGCGAAAGGCCCTGTGGGTATTGAGGCCATACCAGAGGGGGCCGAGATAGGGACAGCGTCAAAAAGAGATCCGTTTTGACCAGTGACCTGCGGTTGGCTACTCAAAGTCAGCAAGTGGGAATTGTCAGATAGCTAATGACTTACGCTTCCTCATGCGGGTGACGATTTCCCTCCTCATTCTCGTCAGTGATTTGTTTCTTCGTAGCAATGGTACCGATTACAGCTCCGAGGGCGATGGCAAGGATTATGGTAGCTATTAGAATTGCGAGGGCAAGGCCCATTGGAACTTTGCCCCATAACTTCCTCTTCCGCCAAGGTGTTTTCTCATCAGCCAGCTCCGATTTCTCCAAAAACTGGTTCTCATTCGCCAACAATGACGCAGATGAAGAGTCTGAAGGTTCAGCTGGTATGGTGTGGTTGCTTGATGGGGCAGTGGAGGTAGTGGGTGCAACATTGCCGGTTTGAGTTTCTGGTCTTTGAGGTGGCAGACGGGCGGGTGTGACGGAAGGCAAGAGAGGAGCGGCAGGAGTAGCAGCGGTTGAGAGGGAGGATGCAGAGAAGGATGTTGAACCCAGTGGTGACACGGGAGACGGCGGAGAATTGAAAGGGTCTTCTGGATCAACTTGGGCGGGTGCAGGAACTACACGCGACGCGCTTGCCTCGGCAGCCAAGGACGCCTTGGTTGGACCTTCTTCTGGATATCTTGAGTACGGGGGAAGCTGCTCTGTGTGGCCGTCTGGTCCAATGATGTCCTGCTCCTCGCCATCGGGCCCAAGCACTCGGTGGTAGCCATTGTTTAAACCCGGGAATCCAACCGGAATAGCCGATTGTACCGGGGGCGCAGGTGGCCGTGCGGGCTCTTCTGGTGGTTCCTCGTCGACAATTCCACTCTGCGAGTACATGGCATACGGATGAGTGGGCCGTTGTAACGACATGGATCGATGTGGCTGTCGCTCTGTCGAGCTCGTCGCCACACTCAATGGCCGCGCCATGGATAGCTGCGGATACATGCCATATGGGTGGCTGGGTCCGGTCTCAAAAGGGTTTTCCGAGTTGCTTGTTGTCGCAAAAGACGCCGTAGAGCTCACCGAGTCGCGATGCGTATGTCCCAGGGGTGACCGTTGGCTGGATCCCCTGTTGAGCGGCGATCGGCCATCTTGCGTCATGGGATCGTGTACTTTAGCGGTGCTGTTCCGCGTAGCCGTCCTCCGCAAATCTGTGCTGTTGGGTTTTGACGTGGACGTCTGTCGTTGCGGTTTAGCTATCCGGTCGTGGTCCTGACGGTCGCTGTGCCACGTCTCGGTAGTGTTGGCTGGCCGAAAGCCGTCCGAAACTGAGGGCATGAAGTCATCTTCGCTCGGATCGATTTCGTTATCATCATCGAAAACATCGGGTTCGCTCGAGCGCCGCGATGGCTCGTTATCGTCACTGTTGCGTCTATCCATGGCGCTGAACGGTCGTCCCTGAGAGCCACAGAGGCTCTGACCCCCCTGCCGGATCTCCCAAGCAGCGATTCAAGCTTCTCTCCGTGAAATTCTGGTAGTAATGGCGCGCTCGGAAGCGATCGGTCGTGTGCGGATAGCGAATGTGGTGCGGTTTTTGGTGTGTGTCGTGTCGTGATGTTGGGGCTGTGTGCGGAGAGAGGGCGCATCGGGCAGGTTTGGAACTTGGAAGTCTGAGACGCCACTAGTCCCAAACCGGCCGCTTAGCACGAACACCCAGTCCTGTGCCTGCATCATTCGACAAGGCCGCGAAACTGAGGACACATGCCTTTGCCAGCCCCTCTCCCAAATGCTATAGCGATTGCCAATGTCTTATTTTCGCTACACATACACGCAATGGCACATTTCCGCCTGCTTGCTTGAAATCACTGAGATTACTCGGTCCCGGGCCCAACAAGTACATGGGGGGCATGCCATATGTGCACTGCTGCCTCAACAGACTCTTCGCTTGCAAAGTTCAGAGGCTACTCGCAATACACAGCTTTGTCGAGTGAGTGCGATGGTTTTGTGCTGACATACAATGTATATGTACAGTACATACACTACGGTGACGGATGGACATATATATAGACATATATGCATGTACATGGGTGGCGAATGGTGGCACTCCGGACGTGCGCTTCATGACTTCTGCATATTTAACAGCCTCCCCATGTGCAGCACGCCATTGAAAGGCGATACAGTGTGTTGGGGTACAGTGTTCGCATTGTTTCACGTCGGTCACTTTCTTGATTAGCATTGCGGTCTTACCCGGTGCATTCTGCCTTAGTGGGGTGCAGGCCGTTGCCACCCTGTCCCTGTTTTCAGTGTACTAGTGATTCTCGAGTTCATCACTCCTCATTGTCTACTATACTTTTATGCAAACAAAGATGTATGTGTACTCAAGATAATAGCAGAACGACTCATGTGCATATGTGCGATGGATTTTCATCATAATGTTGCAACAGACTGACGGATCGAGATCAGAAGGGATCTTATATGGATGCTGCTTGGTGTTGGTGATGTGCGGTGCTGGTTGCGCTGGCAGCGCTTGTGCACTGTGCGCACAATGGATCCCGTCGGTGTACATTTCATCCGCCACTTTTATGGAATTACTGCTTCCGTAACATCTGCTCAACACTCATAGTACATCAGTGACAGTCTACACAAGGTCAGGATGAGTGCTTTTCAGGTTGAGTGGATGTATATCGGCAATTGCCTGATGCTTTGACCATCCGATAACCATATTTACCCTTCCTGGACGATTTCCTATTGCCTTAATCTGTTTCGGGGAGAAAGCCGTCGCAGGACTACGTCCAACTCCGATGACATGTACGTCGGCCATCCGGGAAATGCTGCTACATGCTGGCTGTTAGACTGCAACTGGATGCGACTGGATGCAGCTGGACGTCTCGCTTACGAGCAGCCGTGTTATGCGGGCTGTGAGGCTACGTGCTAGCCGACTACTATTGCAGACAAGCTTCGTAGGATTAGAGGGCTGTTCGGTTCCCGAAGTAGGTGGTCTCGAACAGGTACCTGTTGTCTCTGGTTGCTTACAGACCTGGACCTGGTTACAGGTGTGGCTACATGCTTGACAACTTAGACAGTACATGGCGTGGCTGGCGGCAAATCCCCGAATGCCAAGCACATATCTGATAAGCTGTCGGGTAGTTTTGCTCCCTCGAAACGCCTTGCCCTGAGTGTTGGTGGCACGACAGCAACTCTGGCCGAAAGGGGGTGTCAAGAAAAAGAAAAAACACTCGTCCTTCTCGCAGCGTCAGTGACGCAGACGAGGGCGCTGGCAAAGGAGCCGCATGGTTTCTTTTTTGGAGAAACCCCGCAACAGGACAGCGACGTTGATGTTCCCTGTAAGACCCTTGAAACTTTGTTGTGAAAATCCGCCGACAACAATGACAGCGCGTGGGCCGTCGACGGGGTTAACAGCCAAAGGCCGCATAAATTCATTACTCGCCCCCTATCGAGCCATGCTCTTGACCTCTTGCTAGCATTGCCACATCCGGATCGCCGCTATTACTGTTGGGGCCCTTTTCCACTTTACGCGTAGCATCCTCTTCCTTCAACTACTTAAACCAGCGGTGTGAACTCCCCTCTTTTCTGCCCACACAATCTCTTCCTACTCCATCCCCACCACGTCAAAACACTGCAACCATGGCTGCTCGTCCCTCCAACATCGGCATCAAGGCCATTGAACTCTACTTCCCCAGCCAGGTACACTACTTCCACTCCCTGCGCATGCGACAGGCCTCCTCGCCCCGTCACGCGTCCAGATTGCTGCAACACCCGCTAACCAGTCTCTCTGCAGTGCGTTGACCAGACTGAGCTCGAGAAGTTCGATGGCGTCTCCGCAGGCAAGTACACTATTGGTCTCGGCCAGACCAAGATGTCCTTTTGCGACGATCGCGAGGGTGAGTTGTACCATTCCTGCCCTTTGGCATTACTCGTTCCTGGACACAAGACTGATCTTCCACCTCCAGACATTTACTCTCTCGCCCTGACCACCGTCACCTCCCTCTTCAAGAAGTACAAAATCGACCCCAAGGACATTGGCCGCCTCGAGGTCGGCACGGAGACGCTGCTTGACAAGTCCAAGTCTGTCAAGTCCGTTCTCATGCAGCTGTTCGAAGAATCTGGCAACTACAACGTTGAGGGTATCGACACTGTCAATGCATGCTATGGAGGAACAAACGCCCTTTTCAACTCGGTCAACTGGATCGAGTCGTCGGCATGGGACGGCCGTGACGCTATCGTCGTCGCAGGAGATATTGCGCTTTACAAGAAGGGTGCTGCCCGCCCCACTGGTGGAGCTGGATGCGTGGCCATGCTCGTTGGTCCCAACGCGCCCCTCGTCATGGATGCCGGCCAACGCGGTTCTTATGTTAGGCACACATACGACTTCTACAAGCCTGACCTTAAGAGCGAGTACCCCATCGTCGATGGTCATTTCTCCCTTCGCTGCTACACTGAGGCAGTAGATGCCTGCTACAAGGCTTACAACGAGCGCGAGAAGACTCTCAAGGCACGCCAAAATGGCAATGGCGTCAACGGAAGCAGCCACGAGCTCGAGACTCCTCTGGACAGGTTCGACTACATGGCTTTCCATGCGCCAACCTGCAAGCTTGTCGCCAAGTCATACGCACGTATGCTTTACAACGACTACCTTGTCAACCCCACCAACCCTCTCTTTGCCGAGGTTCCCGCTGAGCTCCGCGACCTCGACTATGCCACTTCCATCAGCGACAAGACTGTCGAGAAGACATTCATGGGTCTTGCCAAGAAGCGCTTCGCTGCCCGCGTCCAGCCTAGCATCCAGGTCCCAACCGAGTGCGGCAACATGTACTGTGGCAGCGTCTACGGTAGCTTGTGCAGTGTACTCGCCAATGTCAACAGCCAAGATCTGCAGGGCAAGCGCATTGGCCTGTTCAGCTACGGAAGTGGTCTGGCCTCGTCCCTGTTCTCCTTCACTGTCAGGGGCAGCACCGAGAACCTTACTAAGCAGCTTGACATTCACAACCGCCTTGCCAACAGGCGCGTAGTAGCCCCCGAGGTTTACGATGAGGTGAGTTTGGACATGCTATGAGATTGTTTTTGAATTGTATGGCTAACTATATCTGTAGATGTGCAACCTCCGTGAGCAGGCCCATTTGCAAAAGGACTACACTCCCAAGGGTAACCCCGAGACCATTTCATCCGGTGTTTACTACCTCACCGGTGTTGACAGCATGTTCCGCCGCTCCTACACTATCAAGGAGTAAACTGCATGTTTGCCGTACGATATACCCCTCTACCACGACTTGTTTTCTGCCTCCGCTTGCATTTTGAGCATTTGCAGAAGTCATTTTTATGATTCGGTTTAGACTCCAAAGGTTCTGTCATTTTGTTCTCGGCGCATGGAATTGGAACCCCACCTAGTAGCTTTGCTGAGTTATGGTGCTGTTTCACAAACATTACGAAGGACGAAATGATGGAAAGGGAATTGGCATGTATATTGTATGGTCCTCTCTATGAGCGTCCATACAATGTACTGTTTTTATTTAGGTTCCTTACTGAAGCAACTATGCTATAGATATAATAATACTACGAAGTTTACCGAGACTGCTCATGTTTATATTTGTTATCAGAAAAAATGCAAAAGAACGACTAAATATACCGACATCGGCACCAACTCAACAAAACTGGGTCCTCGTCTCCTGGGGAACAAAGTTCCCGGTACTACAAAAGGACTTGTACTTCATACAGTTAGCCGCACCATTTACCTGCAATTTTTTTTAGTCTTGTATACCTGCAAATACTACTTGAAAATATAGCGAAGACGATGTGTATATGAAGCTATTGTTCTAATGGTGATGGATTTATATTGTAAACCTTGAGAAGCTGCTAAGTTTCCGGCGCATTATCGATCTTTGTAAGGCAAAGTCCCGGGGATTTTGTCTACCAGGTGCCCCCTCTTGGGAGCTGTTGTGTCATGCCACTACTACTTCTTCTTGGGGCATAGCTTGTGTTGAGTATTGATGAATGAATCGTACCTCGGCCCAAACCTCAAAGCTCCGCGTCGCGATTACCGCCCCGCCTGCCACCCCGGGCTTCCGACACCACCTGAGCTTTAAATACTTTCAATCTAAAGAAACCACTGACATTTAGCATTGCGCATTGCGGCTAGGAAAGTTCCTGACATTAAGACTCCACTACCATTTACACTACATACCTTTTTTCCACCATGGGCAAAGAATTGGGACCTGGTGTCGGCTTCGAGTTTCCTCCAGTTCAAGTATCATGGCTGAAGCGCGATCTTTTGCTGTTCGCACACAGCATTGGAGTTACATACCCAGATGAGCTGCATTTCCTCTATGTAAGTCAATTTAGCCCAGCATCTCTCTAGTCAATGCTACCGAACTATTGAGAGTGTACATATGTTGTATTACGGAAAGAACGAGCTTTAACAACCATGCTAGGAACTCCATCCTTCCTTTGCTGCCTTCCCCACGTATCCCGTTATTCTCCCGTTCAAGCACACCGACCAGGAGGTCATTGATTTCTATGCGCGCAGCAACTCGGAGCCGATTGAGGGCGTGCCCAAGTTCGACACCACGCACGTGCTTGATGGTGAGCGCAAGATGCAATTCTTCAAGAAGCTTCCCGTCAGCAGCGAGGGTCGCAAGTTCGAGGTGCGAAGCAAAGTGCTAGGCGTGTACGACAAGGGCAAGTCAGGCACGGTTGTAGAAACCGAGCAACGCCTTGTTGATGCCGAAACGGGAGAGACGTACACCCGAGCTGTTGGAAGTGGATTTTACGTCGGACAAGGAGGATGGGGTGGTCCCAAGGGTATGTCAAACCAAAACCAAACTATCTTCCCATCATTTGTCATCATCGGAGAACGCAAGTACTAACAAATGAACCCTCATGCAGGCCCCAAGGTCCCCAACTTCCCCCCTCCATCCCGCAGCCCCGACTACACACACATCCACCAAACCACGCTGGAAACCCCGCACCTCTACCGCCTAAATGGCGACTACAACCCGCTGCACGCAGACCCTGAGCCCGGCAAGAAAATGGGCTTCGGCGGCCCCATCATCCACGGCCTCTTCTCCTGGAACATGGCCGCCCATGCCATCCTCAAAATTTTCGGCGCCAGCAAGCCCGAGAACCTGAAAGAGTTCCAGGCGCGCTTCGCAGCCCCGGTCAAGCCGGCTGACAAGCTGATTGTCGATATGTGGCGTACGGGAGATAAGGATGCCCAAGGCGCAGAGGAGATAAGGTTTACCGTCAGGGTTGACGGCGGCAAGACGGTGCTGACGAATGGCCGGGCCCTGGTTAAAGTTGAGGGTGAGGCCAAGCCCAAGTTGTAAAGTAGTAGTGGTAAGCGAGGAGGGGGGATTGGCAGTTGTTGTTGTTGGGAGAAAAGGTTTGGCAAGGTCGGGTTTTTTAAAGACAAATAAAGTTGATTAACAAAATGCAAACAATTCAGATGCAAATTATCATGGTTTCCTACAAATTTTGCACTTTGCTTCGACTTTTCTTTTTTTTGTTCTGCATACAACGTCGAATCATGCTTTCAATTCATTCCAAGAAATACGTTCCGAGTAACATGGTAGTACACATTTTGTACGAGTTAGGCTAGATCCTCCGCGCCTTGGTACCTTTTACACTTACGTTCTTCTCTTACTACACAAGTTTGATCCATCTGATAAGATGAAGAGATCAGTACTGTACTTTCACGTGCGGGAGGGGGGCCGCATTGAGACTAGCGGCAACATGTTTACTCAACAATATTGATGGTTATGACCGGCACCGGTGAAGACTAAGCAAGGGAAAGCACGAAAAAAACGTAATACGAAGAAAAATTGCATCAACTCCTTGGCTTCTTTTTTTTATGAGCATGTAAATTACATCAAAGTATTACACCACTGAGAAGAAAAAAAAAGGCAAAGACATATTTCTCTAATTTTCATTGATCTTGCATTTTAGTTACAGATGTATGTATAAGCAGCCTAGCCCATATCCATGCCCGCCTTTGTCTGTTCCATGACGATGCATATTGTATGAATTGACTTGTGAGTTTAAAAATATATAAACGACTTGCACAGAAGCGAGAAAAAAAAGAAAGCTTACGAGTTTAATGCACGGCAATAGCAAAAATAAAAAACATAATCGCATAAAGCCTTGGACTCGACACCACACCATTTAACAAACAAAACTCCCATACACACGGAAAAAGCGAAAGCAATGCAACCGCGCAATGCAAATCCCATGCCCCGGCAAAAACGAAAGATGGTGTACGTGTCGTAGTGCGTAGGTTTTCACTACCTGTAAAAATTCATTCTGGAAAATCCTGGAATCGTCGTGGATCATGGAGTGGACACAGTGGTCCCTGACTGTTGGAGGTTACGCGAATTGTACCTCTGTAGCCACTGGTTGCGTTGGCAGCAGCAGCAATTGATGGAGCATATTAATCAAAGACTTGAAAGTAGTTCAAGTCTTTGTTGTAGGGAAAGCTCTGGGTATCCAAGAAGAGGCTCGTAGCAATAAGACTGCCTTGAACTAATAAAACAGAACAAGACAGCAACTTTTGTCGGGTCGTAGGAAGGAAGTGCTGTAGAAGAATCATAACGGTAGAAAAAAAGGACGAGACCATTATCTGATGAGAGGCTCATCAGACGTCAAACTGGCCGTGGTTGAAGACATCGTGCTCGTTGCTGGCAACAACGCCAGACATCCTGTCGCCACGCCCTGCTGGCCTGTCCCAGTTGACATCATCCGTATCATCGTCCATACGTTCCATGCCTTCGCTCCTGTGTCTATCATGGCCAAATTGTTGCTCCATTGTGCTCTGGTCTGTGAAGGTGAAACCGGCAAAGTTGGCTTGCATCGTTGGCGAGAGTGGCGTGGATGCCGAGTTGACACCTGAAGCCAGAGCAGCAGCACGTGCATTCAGGGAACCAGCACCGTTGAGAGCGTTGGTGAACTCGGGATCGAAGTTGGACACGTCAAGCTCTCCCTTGAGTTTGGGCTTGAACGGAGGCACAACGTTCTTCTTGGCCAGAGCGTCCCAGTCGATATCAGCAAAGAAGGGGTGATCCTTCAACTCTTCCGCATCGCGTGTAGCGCCGAGTCTGTGCTTGGGGTTCCTGTTGAGAAGTCCCTTGACGAAATTCCTACCTTCTGTGCTGAGGGCGTCGCGAGGGAACCTGACTTTTCCGAAAGCAATGTTCTTGTACATTTGCTGGGTATCTTCTGCGTAGAATGGACTCCAGCCACAGCACATTTCGAAAACTAGCACACCGAGAGACCAGAAGTCGACCATCTTGGTGTAGCCGTGCTCATCCAAGAGGACCTCGGGAGCAAGGTATTCGGTAGTGCCGCAGAATGTGTTGGTTGTGGCGTTCTCGGTGAGGTTGGCCTTGGACAGACCAAAATCGCAGAGTGCGATATGACCGTTTGCATCCAGAAGGATGTTCTCAGGCTTGAGGTCTCGGTACACAATGTTGTGTTCGTGGAGATGCTGCAATGCGAGGATGAGCTCTGCAATGTAGAACTTGGCACGTGCTTCCTGGAAACGACCTTCTCTCTGGAGATGCCAGAAGAGCTCACCTCCAGACATGTAGTCGGTTACAAAGTACAAATCTGAAGGAGTCTGGAAAGAGAATTTGAGCCCGACAATGAAAGCCGAATCAGCCATGGCTGTCCGAACGAGAATGTTGCGTTCTCCAAGTGTATGTGCCACCTCCTTCTTCTGTACAATCACCTTCTTCGAAAGGACCTTCATGGCGTAAATTCGGCGAGTGTCTCGCTTGCGGACCTGGAAGACCTGGCCAAAAGTACCCTTTCCAATAAGCTTGAGAATTTCGAAATCTTCTGGGCCATAGTGCTTCTTTTCGACCTTTTGGAAATTGAGCTTTAAATGGATTTCTCCAGTAACAACGCCGCCTTCGCCTTCTCGAGGCTCCAGTGGGAACCAGCCATCGTAGGGCTCGTTATATTCAACAAGGTTTGGACAGAAGCGAACATGGCCGAGGAAAGCCTCGCCGTTGGCGCGATCGTAGACTGAGACGTCGACTTCTGCATGGTCTCCAACAACATCACTTGAAGCTGTTAGGCTCGGAATCTACAAAAGTGAAGGGAAAAAATATCGCCACTTACAAAATTGCTTCGTGTCCCCACTTGGGGGCGGTGACTTCTTCGAGAGAGCCATTGTCCCTGGGGTCTGAGCTGTGGCCACTGTTGCTGCTCTGTCGGCTCTTCATTGGGATAGCCATTGGGTGGTTCATTTGGCTCTCTGTTCGCTTCATCTGCATGGGTGGGCGGCCCTTCTTCGAGTCATCGTGCCTGGGGCCATCTGAGATATACTCGGCCCATTGGAATTGGCAGACGACATAGGGGTCTACACTGGGAACGAGGCCCCTTCCTTCAGAGATTGTGACTGCGAGCTTGCCTTTTGGGGCGACGACGGGAGCCGTCTTGCTTTCCTTGGACTGGTCTGACGCATTGGAGGTGCGAGACAGGTTCGAGGGCTGCGGCTTGGTTTCTTGCGAGCGTGTGCGAGGAGTCTGAGGAGGGGTAGCCTGTTGCAACGGCGCAAAGTCGCCTTGCGTTAGCTTCTCCGTTTCACCAGCCAACTGTGAGGCTGAAGGAGTTCGGGAAGAGGCACTAGGGGTGGGGCTAGGCAGCATTTTGGGTTGGGTAGATGACTCTTTTTGCTCTTTTTCTTGGGGTTCCGACGGTGCAGGCTCGAGATGGTTCTGTGCAGAAGAAGTGACGGGTGCGGGGGAGGGGCTTGCCGCTGACAACGACTTCCGCGAGGGCATAAGAGAATCACGAACCTGACCAAAGTAACTATGCAGAATACCCGGCAGTCGTTTGTCCGTAGGATCGGGCTTGGGTGTCGTGGCACCGGGTGGCGTGGAGCTGGTGGAGCCGATCTGGTCGTGTCCGTCGTCATTATTTTCGTTTGTTGCTCTGTGGTGAGTCAGCAATGGAGAAGACGACATCATGTCGCATCAAGTTAAAGGGCGGTGAGTGCGTGTCGGGGCGGGAGCAACGTGGTGGTGTGAGGGCTGCGGCCATGGCCACGAGTCGCTGGGCCGATGGCGAAGAAATAGTGTGCAACGTTGGACGGGGACGTTGCTCAGCTGCATCTGACCAGCTCAGATGCTAGGCTTTGCTAAGCGACGGGGATAGCTCTGGGGTGGCGGCCCAAGGCTGCACACACCCAACCAGCACGGCGAGGGCGGCGAGGGCGAGATGGGGGAAAAAGGGCAAAGCAGGGCGTGCTTACCGTGTCATTGCCTGTCGAAGCAGGTCGGCAGCGCCAGAGGACGTGGTGCCGGCGTGGGAGGCCATGGTGGGTGGTTGGCGGGTCGAGGGTGCAGTGCCGACGTTGAGGGTGGAAAGGGTCGGGACAAGACTGCTCGACTTGTTGCGGATGTGATGGCGGGGTTGGATGGTCTTTGTGGAAGAGTCGGAGGTGCGCGAGACTAGTCCGGGACGGTGCGAAAGGGCATCTACAGCTGGGCTCTTTGGGCGGATCTTGGAGGCGGCAGTGGAAGGGGTGATGGTGGCTGTGGAGGAGGAGGAGTAGTAGGAGGAGGAGTTGTCACGGAGGCTGGCGCGAGAGGGGCTGCTGCTGAAGGTATCGCTGGCCGGGGACGCTGAGAGCGAAGTGGGCGCCGGGTCCGCAGGCGGGCGTGAAGTCATAATAATCAATTGGAACCTGGCTCGCTGCTCCGAGCGGCCTTGGCCCTAAACAAGCGCGTTGCAACGACTGTGCGAAAACTCTGCTCTAGGACGTCTTTAACGGGGCAAGCAGTCCGAGTTTGTGCAGGCTCGAGCCACGCGGCGGTGTGTAAGGCGCGGGTAGGGTTGGGGAGAGGTGAGCGGGTGTGCGTGTGCAGTGAGTGTGCCTTGGAAGAGCCTGAGGAGTGGGTTCGGGTACAGTTGGCAGGAGACAGGCTGCAGCATCGACACGGCCGTGTCAGTGTGGTGAGTGATTAGCGTGCGGGAGCAGCGATGCAGACAGACGGGCGATTGATAGCAGCGTCGTCAGAGGGCGCTGCAGATTGCAGGTGATTGCAGATTGCGGATTGCAGACGACGGGCGGAGGAATCGATAGTACTACGGGGATGGATGGATGGGCGGAACACAGAAAGCAGATGGATAGATAGGCAAGGCGTTGCGCTCGTTATTGACCGTAGCCCATTGTTCCCTTTCACCGCGGGCACGTTATCCGACCGGTCAACTAGGGAGGCTTGCTAGATTTGATATGCTGCTACTACCAGTACACTACTCGTACTGCTGCTCGTCCCCCTCTACCAATGCATTCACTTCGGGGCGCTGGTGGCGGAGCCTTGGCCACGAGCCTCTGCAGCGCTGCACTGCACTGCACCACCACTGCCGCAACGCCTGCCGCTTGTCCTCGGCCCTTTGACCGCCACCCACCACCGCCCCAGTGCTGTCATCAGTCACTCACACCCTTCATCCACTTGCACTTGCACTGTCGGTCGCCGAGAGATGGGCGCAAGCTGGAGCCAAATGATCCAACTAGACATGCGTGTTAGAGGCAGCAGCAACTAAGTAACAGCAACCGCACCAGTACTGCACACTACCACCAACGACCCCCCCGTTGCCGTCTACGTATGGACATGACACGCCCGTCGTTGACCCGTTGGGGGTGCGTGGGCCAAGCAAGCTGCCGTGCGCTGACGTCGTCTCTCCACCGCAGTGCGCCTTCACGGCCGGCAGCAGATTGCAGTCCCTGGCTAAGATCTCGGAGCAAAGCGATTCACTGCCAATCACCGCCTCCACCTGCCCGTGTCTGGTGGAGCCCGAATACCCTCACATTTTCTGCTCAAGCCAGCCGCTGCGTCAAGCGCCCAGCCTGTCGTTTGAAGAAAAGACGCAGCCCTCAGCCCTCAGGTGCCGCCCGATAGCGATAGCGATAGTGCCATGGGTAGTGCACGTAGTCTCTGATAGACAGCCGACCATGGGACCGGTGTAGTCCATTTGCTTCCGGCAATCGGCAGCTTCACGTGAGCCCTGACTCGCAGACGCCCTCACTGCCACCCATGGTTGACCTCTCTCGTGTGTGTGTGTGTGACTCCCTCTCCCCTCGTGCGTGTATGTAGTAGTATGTAGTACTAACCATGTACTACTAGTAATTATGTGGTGAGCACACTGGCTGGTGACAGCCTGCACTCCCGCACGCCCGCCAATCAGCGCCATAGCCATCCACGCCGTCGGCCAAACAGCCGGCCCGTGCAGGCGTATTGCATTTCTTAAGTCGAGCTGCACGGCACCCGGGCGCGCGCAGGCTCACGAGCTCAACGCCACAGCAGACAGTAGCACACTGCCCACTTGACCATTATGTCCGACCGCGAGTTTGGCGGTAACGACGATCTGTCGCTGCCAAAGGGTGAGTGCTCCTGGCATGCGCCCGCCTGGCCCCAAACCCTTCACTAACGCGCCCGACAGCGACGGTGCAAAAGATTGTCCAAGATATCCTCGCCAGCGAGCCAGGCATGACCTTTGCCAAGGACTCGCGAGACCTGCTTATTGAGTGCTGCGTCGAGTTCATCACCCTCATCTCGTCCGAGGCCAACGAAATCGCCGAAAAGGACGCCAAGAAGACCATAGCCTGCGAGCATGTCAAGGCTGCTCTCGAGGAGCTTGACTTTGGCGACTACGTGCCCGCCATCCTCGACGTCGCACAAGACTACAAGAAACAGCAACAGGTACGCGCTCGCCAAATACATACATATACCTGTCTTGTCGGAGCTAACGTGGGGCAGAACCGCGAAAAGAAGCAAACCAAGATTGAGCAGAGTGGCATGACCGAGGAGCAGCTCATTGCTGCCCAGGAGGAGCTCTTCAAGAATGCTACGAGCAAATTCAACGCACCCTCGCAGTAATCAGCTGCCTAATCTGACGCATCACTTGTACGAATAACGGACTCAGTTGCATGGCGTTTGGGCGGATATCGAGGGATGCGGGCATGGCGTTTGGGGTAGACCAGGTAGGCTTTCAGCGTATGCAGGCCACCATTTTTCAAATGCATAAGGCTAGGCGTTTTCCGGTGCGATTCGGTGTCGAGCGGGCTGCACCGCAGCCCAGAGACCACCATGACATATTTACCATGATTTTAACTTGTGCATCCATCTGTCCACTGCTCTCTTGAATGCGCGTCGGCTAGTTCTCTGCAACAGGACGAGCATTCGCGCGACCCTTTCGCGACCAATGACGTCGGGGCGCGTGGGCCGCCAAACCCCGCGTAGCCCTGGCCAGTAGCGGCAACCCACCTACACCTTCCCATCTCCCCAAGCCCTACTCCAACCCACGCCGACCCTGCCAACTGTTATACTCCAACTGCACACCATGTCGGGTCTCGAGAATGCGCTTTTCAACCTCAAGGTGGGCATCGGCCGCCTGTCCCTGCTAGTAGTCAGCCCGCTGACCTTGACTAGTTCACAGCCAAGTCGCTGAACCGGCAGGCCCTCAAAGCTGGCAAGGAAGAGCAGGCTGAGAAGACCAAGCTGGAAAAGGTGTGCGCGCACAAAAAGTCTTGCTCCCAGCCAGCAACATACTGACGCGCTCGCCAGGCTATGAAGCAGGGCCACAACGATATCGCACGCATCTACGCCGGAAACGCCATCCGCAAACAGAACGAGAAGCTCAACCTCCTACAGCTCGCCTCCCGCGTCGATGCCGTCGCTGGCCGTGTACAAACAGCAGTTACTATGCGCCAAATCACGGGCAACATGATGAAGGTCAACCGGAGTCTGGACGTGGCCATGAAGTCGATGAGTCCTGAACGCGTATGTAGCCACTACAGTCGCAGCAGGGACCCCCAACGCCCATGCTAACCCTACCCTAGATTGCTGCAGTCATGGTTGATTTTGAGAAACAATTCGAGAACGTAGACTCCGCTACCGAACTCTATCAGGACATCACCTCGTCTGCCACGGCCGTTGGCACCCCACAAGAAGATGTCGACCGCCTCATGGCCCAGGCAGCAGATAAAGCAGGCGTTGACCTACAACAAGACCTGCAAGAGGCCACGCCGGCCAAGACCAAGGTGGGTCCCACCGAGCAGGAAGAGGAGGCTTTTACCGAGAGGCTGCGCGCGCTGAGAAACTGAACCATGGGCAATGATTAACTGAAATGGCTTCTTTGGTGTAAATGGAGTTGGGGTGTCACATATACGAAACGGTTTATGAAAAAGGCTACATTTGATTCTGATACAGCAAGCTGTCATCACTGCAATTAACATTATTCATCAAGTGGACCCTGATTCTCAGTCCCTGCATCTGTGTGCTCCCGCAAACACCACGTCATTCGCACATCTTACCATTTCTTACGACGTACATATATACTACAGTACTCCACATGTTGTGTTTCTGTATGTAACCGCACATTCGGCCCGATCCTCGACTTGGATAGGGAATTTCCGGAACGCAATCGGTCCACTTTGCGTGCTACCGTCTCCTCGTTTGCCAAGAAAAAATACAGAGAAATCATGAGCACTACATCCGCTCAAGTGCCAATATACACAAGGCATGAATGTGACCTTGAAATGATCACCACCACAATATGGCCTAAGAAGTCCCTGCCTCCTTATCCTTCCTCCTCGAACGACCCTCCTCTTCAATCCTCTCCACCAACATATCAGCAAGGAACCACTTCTCCTGACTCGCTTCCCCCATGATCCTGTGACTAGATTCCAGGAACTTCCCCTTGAACAGCGCCCAAAGCTCCTCATCAGCCGCCTCACCAGTCCCCGGCTTGGGATAAAAAGGATCGTTCTTGTAGAAAGCGACGCAAGCCTGCTCAGCGCCCGTCTCATCAATCTGAATCGGACGACAACAGTCAAAGTCGAGAATCCACATGCAGTGAACACCCAGGTACTCCGACTCGAAGGTAGGTGCATGCCCTGCGCGCGGAGGAGCCAGCACAAACTCGACATCATTCGCATCGATTCTCGCACCCCAGTGCATCAGCGCAAGCGCTTCCGCCATGGCTCCCGCATACGCCCTGACGTCCAACCCCAGCACCTCCATCTGATCAACATGCAACGGCACATTACGCAGACTGAAGCGCTGAAAGCGCGATTGACCAGCTCTGTCTTGCCTGTGGCGCCGCCGGCGACCAAGGTACGGTCGAATCAGACAAGCGTCGTCGTCTGGGTTTCCCTTGACAAACTCGCTCAGCGACGTGTTGCCCGCGCAGAAGAGATCGACGAGTTTGTCGCTGGTGGACCGGAGGACTTTGGGGGTGCGCTCCGAGGCTAGGGCTCTGCATGGTGAGTAGCCCGGTGGGAATTGGGCGAGGCTCGTGTGCCACCAGGGGTCGCTGGCTTGGATGAGTCGCTGGCATTGCGGTATGCAGAGGGGCGTGGAGAGGGGCTGGTGCTGCTGCGTGCTCTCGACCACTTTGACATGCATGTTGTAGTCGTTTGTGACGGAGCGGCCTGGTCCGCCGTCTTCGCGCTTGATGGCGGTTTGGCGGGTGCTGTCTTCGAGGGTCCAGACACTGCCGCAGAAGCCTTTGCCGATGCAGCGGTAGCGAGCGTTGGTTTGTTGCATAGTTTTGAATGTAAGCTTGAAGTTTGAGTTCAGCAAGGGGGATTGTTTGTGGTTAAATAGGTGATAGAGAGACTTGCGTTTGGCGGGTTCTCAGCTGTTTGTGCCGTGGTACTGTTGGTCGTTTGCTTCGAGTGTTTACCAATGACGTCTTCGCTATTGTAGGCTGCAGGTGAGAGACATGATTCAGAAACTCACTGTATAGTCACAATCTGTTCAGCCGTTTGCATTTTATGCATTGGCTCAGCTTTGTACCAAGTATGACGTGGCCAGCAGATTGGCTGGTAGTTGATGGGATTCGTAGCGTAGAACTGCTAAATACTGTGGGTTGCATTTATGTCAAACGATTGTCTCCGTGAGCTATACTTTTGGAGAATATCAGAGATATACAGAGCCAAAAGGCGTTGTGGATGAATTCAAGAATCATTTGCAAAAGCTTTGCGTAAGTTCGATCACACTCAAGGAACAAAACCCTGAGACTCACATGTCAGCTTCACTTTGAATATGGTCTATTCAAGTATCTAATAACGACTTTTCCTCCAAAGGGTCAAACCCCAGACGGTTCCAACACGCATTCCTGTGTAACAAGAACCCAGTACAAACCCATCAAAAAATTGTGAAAAAAAAACCTGACCTTCCTTTACCCGCCGAGCACCATCTTCTCACAGCAACTTAACTTGTTGTCTTGAACCGTAAGCTTCAAACCAACCCTCCCTCTCAAACCCCCGAGCACCTTCACCTGGCGAGAAAAAAAATACTGTTACTCCTCTGCAATCTATCCTTCTTGTGCAGTTCCATCACTAAAATTCAGAAAACACACGTATATATTGAAACTAAGTAAAACAAAAGTCCCTGTGGCTTTGTGTGTGCAAATTCTACTAAGAAATATGCGTGAACAAGGGCTTATGTCATCTATCAATCCGAAAGTGTGTGAGTCCTATCGTCAAAAGGTACATAATGACTTTGTCCTTCTGATACAGCACCACGTCCTTCCCGCTACCTTCTTTACACTCATCCCGCGGCAGCCAAAATCACATACGCATCTAGATACCGTGATACTTAATTGAAGCTAGCTGGATCGCATAATCTCGTACATTATCCCCGCAAGATCTCTATGTACCTCTGGGGTTTATATAGCAGCTGCTACTATTGTGCTGGACAACTGGTATAGTAATGAGCGACGAGAACTGTATGCCGAGTATTGCTACAAACTATAGGATTTTGAAGGGAATATGCAGACTTTCAAGAATATGTGATCTATTATTGGGCTTAGAACGAGTGAGCAGGTAGATACAGTCGGGTGAAATGAATATCGATGACATTAGTTTTTGAAACAACTAGACTGTTCCCAGACCGCTAGAACGTGTTTGTGTATTGATCAGCAGAGAACACTCAAAAAAAAAGCGGTGCTAATTTGACGATGAAAAGTCGCGTACCCTGTAAGAAAAAAAAATACTGTTTAATTTCCACCCTACTCAGCTTACATCTTGCAATGAAGTCGATCAACAACTTCGTCCCTTGATCCAAACGCTTCAACACCCATCCTCTCCAAATCGCCGACAGAAGTCTCACCTTCCGATATACCCATGTGCCCCATACAGTGGGCGACATCATCACTCACCATATAAACGAAGTGACACACGCACGGCTGCGTAGTTGGGAGGAATGCGGTCGATGTGGGTCATACGGGTATGGCAACAAAGATCAACCTAAAAGTGACAAGTGGTTAGATGATTGATTTTCCTTTTAAGTAGAATATGATAGGTCGGCTCAAGGACTTGGTTGGGTCCTGTTACTACTGTGAAGTAGCACAGAAATTAGGACATGAACTGTTTCGACTTTAGAGCATGAGACTGTGGTAGGAGTCTAAGGGAGTTACTGCTTATAATTGTCCTTAAAAAAATTCGACCAAAGATGTGGTAGATGATGATAATGACGATGTGTAATTGTAACAAGTCTTGATGTTTCCAAGGTGAAGTTGACATGGACAGGAGACGATCTTGTAATGTTCCCAAAAATATTACATACCACAGTTGAGCGAGAATAGCCAACCACAATTTCCACGACTTACAGATCGAGCAATTCCTACAAATTATCGAGCACCGTATTGCTTATATGTCCATTCTCTTTTCAGTAGCCACCACATGTGTACCACAAGGTGGATATGACGATGCACAGACCACATCGCTTACCGATTCGCACGCGATGATCGAAAAATACGTCGAAAGCAAAAAAATCCGACCAATTTACACGTTTCCTGTACATTTGACGTGAGGTTTAAACAGTCGCAAAGTTTTGTCGTTGTTCGCTGACACTGTCCCTAAAGCCGACCCTTCCCCCCCCTCCCCCCAAACCGCAAATCTTTGCCACAATGGAGAACGAACGCGGAGAACTCGTAGACCTGTAAATAATCCTTGGCCCCGGTGAATAAGCCAGACTGGACATGAGTAAAACTGATACTTCTGGCAGCTACATCCCACGCAAGTGCGACGCCACCAACCGTATCATCCGCCCCAAGGATCACGCTTCTGTGCAGATCGCCATTGCCAATGTTACAGCTGAAGGCCGCGCAATCCCCGGAGACAACAAGTCGTTTGCCCTCGCTGGCTTCGTCCGCGCAATGGGTGAGGCTGACGACTCGTTGAACCGCCTGGCTCAACAGAGTGGATATCTGGAGAAGGTGTGGAACGCTGTCAAATAAGGGGAAAAGAAAAGAATGAGAAGGAAAAAAAAATCAGATTGCGAAAAATTGGTTGAAAAATGTCACGATATGATCGAAACGAGGATAGATGGTATTTTGGGCTCCCGGCGTATAGGATTGTAAAGCAAGTCAGCTACTGGAGAGCATGAAAAGGCTAGACAGCGTCCAAGTCTTGTAGACGACTCTGCGAAAATGCAGACTAGAATTTACTTCTTAAGTTCAAGGTCCTGAGAGGGTCCATTTGCTTTGTGCGAGGCTTTCTGCTTCCAGCTCTTTTTGGCCTGCGGTGTATTCCTTACATGCCCAAAATCTCTTGGCGTAGTATTATGTCGAGGTATTTTTTTCTGATGGGAGCTGCCTGTGTTGATTGTGCGGGGATGATAAAGGGTTATTAGTGCTTTGGATAAATATGCATCTCTGACCCTCTGCGCAGTGTTCAGTACTTGTCTATGGTAGTGCTGTATACATGGCGGTACGCGTATTGGGTGAATCGGCATTCCGGCTCTTGCATATCTTAGGGCGTTCCTGATTAAGGAAATGGGCACCGACTAATGGGCTCAGCCTGATGTACGTGGCATATTTTCCGCATGATTGTGGCGAGTGTTGAGAGACAATTGGCTATGGTTAAGACGGATAACTGGCATGTGGAATGAGCAAAGTGGGCCCAAGAAACGAGGAACTTCGCCCTGCTGATCACAACAAGTCTATCATGAGAGCTAGTAAATGCCAATGGGGAGGTTGGGTCGTGGAGATGTGGAGTGATCGCCTGTTGGGTTGGATACAACTATGCGTATGCGTATTCACGACTTGGAGGCCCAGACTACTGGCTCTTACCAGGCCATCGGGAGAGAAGCCGATTGTAGTAAAGTGTGCATCTTACTGCAGGAGACTAGCGAATGCAACGGTAAGCGCGGCGCCTGAAGATAGAGAATGCATCAACATGGCAGCGCCTCGGCAGCACATGATGCTAGGGTGCAAATCTAGAAGCGAATCGTTTTGCGTAATATCAAAACCCAAACCTGATACACTGGTGCTCGTTCGCAGCCACAGTTGCTCAGCTGTTGGCAGACAATGGTGGACGGCAGAGGGCGGACGGGCCGCCTGTCGTCGTGATTCAACTCGCGGAACATTACACCGAGGATTAGAATATAGGCGTTGGCGGCACCTGTTCCGTCCGGGATGATGGATCGCTACCGTCGCGAATAATGGATCGCTACCGGCGCAGACGGACGCACTACGAAGAACAGCTTGGTGTATTCCGCTAGGGGCTAGGGTGGCTTTGGGTGGCGTACTGTCAAACCTGACGACAAATGATGGGGTAATGGAGTAGTCCCATGTGCGATGGGACGAAGGTGGACAGGCACAATATGTACAGCAGCATCTTCGGTATGCTTATGGCGAGCACAGGAGTCTTTTGTAGCGGTAATTAGCTGGACTACTGACGGTGGGACCGCCAGTGCTTGTGGGCGGGGGGTCATGCGCGGTGTAGAAATTGCTCTACTGCTGGGAGAGAAGAACGTCCGGGGAGAAAGTGTGGGAAACCCCTGCGAAACAAGCTTCAGCGGGGCCGGATAAATTCAGTCGTGGTGCGGGGATGGGGTAGCGTGGGTAGCGTTGGCTGGGGCTCCGCGACCGGGGCTGTGATAGGCGGCTCTGGGCCAACACGACGGCTAAGGCCTCAAGGAATCAGCTAACGTCAGGCCGCCAATCTCCATCTGGACTCTCCCGGTGGGTTGAAGGCGGCTAACCAAAGCATTGCCAAGTTGCAACGGGATACAATTAAGCTTGTCAAATTCGAATCACACGCGGGTGGGCGTTGGCGTCGGGCCAGTTTGATAGCCTCTTTGATCTGATTGATGGAATCTCGTCTCCAAACTACTGACCCCAGATGCCGCCCTGTCTGACTTGCGGGACACTTGGGGCCCTTGCTCTTGGGCTTGTTATTTAAAAGTGCTACCATCGCAGTGATGATCTTCTTTTGCTTCCCTTTACCTGCCAGCCTCTCTTATACCGCACACTCTGCTTGTGTCGGTTCACATCTGCAAGCATGGCGGATAAAATCGACAACAAGGCCTATGGCGCCGACACGCAAATCGAAAAGGCCATGTCGAACCTCGAAATCGACGAGAAGTCGACGGCTGCCCAGAACAAGGCTGCTGCTATCGAGGCTGAAAATGCCGAGCACAACATGACTGTGCCACAGGCAGTCAGGGAATACCCCATGGCTGCTTTTTGGGCCTTTGTCATGTCTTGCACTATCGTCAGTCCCTCCTCCCGCTCAATTGACATGTCAAAAACAAAAGAGAATTCCAGCTAACATGACATGTAGATTATGGAATCCTACTGTGTTTTCTTGATGGGAAACTTCATCGCCCTTCCCGCATTTGCCAATGCCTATGGTAAATTCAGCCCCGTCGACAACAAGAAGATCATCGTAGCCAGCTGGCAGTCTGCTCTCCAGATGGGTGGACCAGTGGGTGCAATCATCGGTGTCTGCTTGGCCGGTCCCCTTACCAGCCGCATTGGATACCGCTGGGCGACTATTTCCGCACTCATGGTGTTGAACGCCTTCATCTTCATCTTCTACTTCGCCAACTCGCTTCCCGTCATGTTCGTCGCCCAGCTCCTCGAGGGTATTCCATGGGGCGTCTTCATCGCCAACTCCCCAGCCTACTGCAGTGAGATTACGCCAATTCAACTCCGAGCTCCTGCTACTCAGATGTTGCAAATGTTCTGGGCTATTGGTTCCATCATTGTCACTGGTGTCACCTATCATTACAACACAATGGACAGCGCAAAGGCGTACAGGTATGTATTTCGATACTTTGTATCTAATATTTTGCTAACCGAGCTCCTAGAATCCCCATTGCCCTCCAATGGATGTTCCCCACCCCTCTTGCCATTCTCATCTACCTGGCTCCAGAGTCTCCCTGGTGGTTGACCCGAAAGGGACGTTATGAAGAGGCCGAGAAGGCAGTCGGACGCTTGGGACGCAAGACCATGCTCAACCTCAAGGAGTCCGTTGCTATGATGCGCCGTACCATTGAGCTTGAGAAGTCAGTCAAGGACCCCAGCTATCTGGAGCTCTTCCGAGGCGTCGACCGCTACCGAACCCTCATCGTGTGCGGTGTTTACGCGGCACAGAACCTTACTGGTAACCTCATCGCCAACCAGGCCGTATACTTCTTTGAGCGTAAGTTTTATTTTACCACGATCCTGAAATTTTAGAGCCATGTTGCTAATTCCTTCACAGAGGCTGGAATGAGCACTGACACTGCGTTTGCCCTCGGTCTCATCACCTCTGCTCTCCAGATGATCTTTGTCATGCTGTCTTGGATTTTGACCTCGTATCTCGGTCGTCGTACCATCTATGTATGGGGCTCTCTCATCAACGTCGGCTTCCTTGTGGCCCTCGGTATTGCAGCCTCCGTTAGCACGCCAACCGCGGCTATTGCCAGAGCGGCTTCTCTCGCCCAAGCCTCCCTCGGTCTCATTGTCTCCGTTCTCTTCACCCTCGGACCTGCGCCTGCTTCTTGGGTCATCATCGGAGAAACATCTGCTATTCGTCTTCGACCCCTCACAACCGGTATTGGACGTGGTTGCTACTATGCCATCAACATTCCTTGCATTTTCCTTTCCAGCTACATGCTTAACCCCGATGTAAGATTTGACCCATTTTGAGCTTTGTGTGAATAGTCACTAACTCAGTACAGGAGGCAAACCTTGGTGGCAAGTGCGGTTACGTCTGGGGTGGCACTGGTTTCTTCTGCTTCGTCATGGCATACTTCTTCCTGCCTGAGATGAAGAACCGATCCTACCGCGAAATCGATATTCTGTTCCACCGCAAGGTTCCTGCTCGCCAATGGTCAAAGACCGTCGTCGACGCCACAGACGACGAGTAAACAGCGCTTGCTCAGGAGACCGAGGCATGATGTGGATGGTAGTAAAGTGTTGATATGTCATCAGTCATGTCCCTTGGTACGATATTAAGTAGTCACTGGGTTAGACTAAATGCTATGACCCCTACCTTGAAAATAATTAATTACGGAAATATTTCCCGTGAACTATAAATCCATCTCTGATGACCTAAGTACAGTCAGCTGTAATTTCTCACACGTGCACTTGTCAACCATGAAGCCATGTTCATGCCTGTCAACAAATCCACACTATGGATATATTTTAATTAAGCCAAGCTACTTGGAATGTAGTTCGCCGTTCACTCGATCTCGGGACGGATCTATTCTCGGAGCGGAAGATATAGTGAATAACTAGAAAAGACCCTTGATCTACCCCATGTGATGACCTCTGCACTTGGTCCTCAAAGCCAACCAATCAAGCCTACATTCACCCCTACAAGTCAAGCTCAGGCAGGCTAGGGTACCCGGAATGACAGTTTTGATGACAGTTCCGCTCAACCGAAGAAATTCACGACTACTTACACGTCTTCGACATTGCTACGGACGCCATCTCTAGACGCAGCCAACCGTAAGGAAAAAGGCTCTCTGCTTGCGATTAGCTTACAGATCTATCTAGTCTGCTTCCAAGAGCTTGGGTCTTGGAAAGTGGGGAAGATTGCGTGTACCCATGGTAATGGGATAGGTGGGTACTAATCTGATCGTGAGGGTCTAGGGACCGTGCTCGAGGACTATCCGCCGGGCTCCGCAGTGACTTCAGGCATTGTTGGAGCATAGTTAGATGTTAAGCACACGAATATGTAGTAGGCCTGTGAGTTGTGGGTATGGCGGCGGCGGCGTTTGTTGTGAATGATTTATCGCAGTTGGTGTGAGGGAAAGAAAGAGGATAGGAAGATGGGCAGATGAGGCTCATTGAGTGGTATATTGCTATCTTTGACTCGAACATATAGCTTCTAGGCAGTATTTGCTGCATGTCCAAAGACTCTACCCGTTTTCTTTGGTTCGGTCTTGCCTGTATTGTCCAAACTGCACACAAAAGCGGTTTAGCGCAAGTACCTTGGTAACCCAGTTCGACAATGTCACCTCTTGCCTTGCTTCATTGTATCTGCCAGTTTATCAACCAGGGTTTGTTTGCTTTCTCGGAAAAACTGTGTGTCAACTCCCCGAGCGTGCATTGGCAGTGCCTTCTAGTCAATACAACATGCCTTCATGAATTGAAACCATTCTTGCTCTACCAACAGAGCCCAAGACATCTTCAAGTTATTTCGAATGACTGCCGTTGAAGATATTAATGCTATCTTGAGTGTCATGGTCAGTAATGTTTTGCTGGTCGTTAATTCTCGCAGTACTGATCTTTCGTAACTGCTCTAGTCACATCGTGTGTAGCTCAAGATATCCTCGAAATCGCAAACAAAACCTTATATGAGCACTTTGAATCAATGTCTGCTCCAAAGGAAGAGCCAAAACAAGAAAGGTGTTAAGATGCCCAACGCAAGCTCGCAAAGGTAGAGGAACAGTGCTCACATGGTACGATACAACAAGATAGCACTATGCACCTGTTCACAAGAACCATTTTGGATGCATCCTAATCTAGCACGGAAGATGACCCTGGTTGCTCCTAGCCGACACTCTTCTCGGAAAGCCTTTGGGAGGGTGAAAGTGAGTCTCGTAGATGAGATATGCAACAACGCCATGGTATGCCCCACAGCGACATGGCCATCAGATGCAAAACTCCATGGCATAGAAACAGTAGCTAATAAGCTCACTTGGCAGCATCTCATGTACCAGACAGCTTACTAAAAGAAAACACGTTTTTCTTTCTTTTTGATTCAGCTGAAATAACATGGTACTGAGAATCTCCAAAGGCCGACCAGTTTCATCGGCTACCAACCTACTTCGGCTTAGGGAGCGTTGTCCGTACTTAAGTAAAAAATCTTAAGTCAATACTTCGACGCATCAAGAGAGGGAACGCCAGCCGGTAGACGACAATGTCGGTAACTACATTCCAGATGGACAGAAACTGGTGGAAGTTATCATGAAAATAACGCTCCTCAAGATACTTCCTATTCCTATCTGTGTGGTCAGTGCTCGTGGTTGCAGCTGGAAAGAAAGCAAACATATCCACACGGATCGACTGAGCAACACATGCATGAGGACTCCGCGGGAGGAAGACAAGATTCTATGCCAACGCCTGGCTTCGCGATCTCGCAATTGCCTATCATTATTAGGTATACGACAAGGTGCCCAGGTTGCCATCGGAAGGTATGCCCAATGTGTGCAGCCATTATCGACGGAAATTGACAATAGCAGAGGATCTTGGGAGGGGCGAGGGCTCCACACAAAACAACCCTGCATGTTTTCGGAGCGTGCAACCGGACCAGGAACAGTATTACTATACACCTGGTTTTGCACGACGCGCTATCCACGTCAGGCAGCCCTCAGGTACACATGATGATGTGTCAGTCACAAAAGCTTGGTCGGATCAAACCTGGCACTGCACTCGTACCACTCACGGCAATGAAAACACCGCTCCAGCCCCAGCACCCCACACGCGCTAGGATGCTGCAATACGTCTTCCAGCCATGAATCAGCCCCATCTCGCCACCAGAACCACCATCAAGCGGCACTTGGCAAGCTTGGCAGTCCGCCCAGTTGAAGCTTACCAAGGCCTCTTATCACGTCTTGACACGGCTCGTGTGCTTGTTTACTGGGTCCACCCACAGCGGTTATTGGTGGATGAAGGGTCAGCCTCGTGTGCGGATGCGCCCACTTGGCTGGATGTAGCAGGTCGGAAGGAGCTTTGTATGTGGGTTTGATTGTAAGCTGCATTTCAGGCATACAGTGATGTTGGTAGGAGCGGCATTCCCGGTCACTGGGCCCATTTGCAGCTTCGAGCTGCAGGTGGTATGGAATTAGGTAAACTAGCAAGCAACATAAATTGCACAGCATGCCCTGCCAGTTTGGAAACGGTACTCCCTTTGCAATAAACAGGCAATAGTCGCAATGGCCTACCTGAAGTCAATCGCAGCAATTGCTGCATGCGCTGCGGCGGTTGAAGCAGCAGCTCTTCATCCTCGCACCAACAAGACGCTGGTTGATTCGGTACGAGCATGCGAACATCCATTTTATGAGTTGCTCTAACACAAATTATAGCAATCGCTCCGCGATACGATTGACATTGACAACTTGTATGCCAAGGCCGAGATTCTTCAGGAGATTGCCTACAACACACCTGGAAAGAACCGTGTGATTGGCAGCCAGGGCCACGAGGATACCGTGGAATACATCAAGGGCCAGCTCGAGGCATTCCCTGACTACTATGACGTGTACACTCAGGATGTGCCTCTTTCAATCGGAACCACTGCTACGCTCCGTGCAAACAACAACACCATTGAGGCTTTTGCAGTAACTCTGGCTCCGGGCGGCAACGTTACCGGACCGCTCGTTGCTATTCCCAACTTGGGCTGTGAAGAGGTAGGTTCATGTTTTCGACTATATGCCCAAAGAACATATGAAGGAGCAAGACTAACATTGAAAAGGCGGATTTCCCAGAATCTCTCGAGGGCTCTGTAGCTTTGATCAAGCGTGGTACATGCTCTTACGGCGAAAAGGTGCAGATTGCTGCTGCCAAGGGAGCCTTGGGTGTAGTGGCATGGAACAATGCTGAGGGCACTCTTGAGGGCTACTCGCTCCAAGTATTGTATCCCAAGGGCAAGTTTGTTCCTGTAGCCGGCATCACCATGGGCCAAGGAGAAGCGCTTCTTGCACAGCTGAACGCCGGTGTCAAGATCAACATCGACATGTCGACAGACGCCAAGGTGTTCAACACTCGCAACGTGATTGCGGAGACAAAGGCTGGCGACCACGACAACGTGATCCACGTCAGCGGCCATTCCGACTCGGTCACTGCTGGCCCCGGCATCAACGACAACGGATCAGGCACTATTTCCATTCTCGAGATTGCCATCCAACTGACCAACTTCACTGTCAACAACGCCGTGCGCTTCAGCTGGTGGACAGCAGAGGAAGCCGGTCTCCTTGGAGCCGAGTACTACGTGCACGAGCTTCCCCAAGCCGAGAAGGACAAAATCCGTCTTTTGCTCGACTTCGACATGATGGCCTCGCCCAACTTTGCCTACCAAATCTATGACGGCGACGGCTCGGCATACAACCTGACTGGACCGGTTGGCTCCGCCGAGGCCGAGCACGAGTTCGCCGCCTACTTTGACAGCATTGGTCTCAACCATACGGAGATTGAATTCGACGGCCGATCCGACTACGGTCCCTTCCTCGAGGCTGGCATTGCGTCTGGCGGCATTGCCGGTGGTGCCGAGGGCATCAAGACGGAAGAGGAGGCGGCCATGTTTGGCGGAGGCGCTGGCGTTCCTTACGACGTCAACTACCACGAGGATGGCGATACCGTCAACAACTTGAACCTCGAGGCGTGGATCGAGTTCACGAGGGCTATTGCGCATATGACGGCCAAGTATGCCGTCTCGTGGGACAGTATCCCGCCCAGGAACGCAACGGCGGCGCAGAAGCGGTCAGAGCGGTATGCCGAGTTCAAGCAGGCGTTCCAGAAGACAAAGAGGTACCAGAGGTGGGTATAGATTGTTTGCTCGACCTCGAGACTCTTTTTGAGTAGTTTATGAGCTTTTAGATACGAACTTTAATGTGGTTGAATATATCAGAAGAAATTTTTTCAAGATAATGTTTTGTGTGGTAAGCAAAGTGGGTGAATGGTAGAAAAACAAGTTTTGTATGGGATTGCACATGTTTATTCGCCGTTTACAAGACGGGGACGGGTTTGCTTTACTCTTCGTCGTCATCGTCAACTACAGGTACAGGCTCGTCCTTGCCAGTCTTCTTGACTTTGCGGTCCTTCTCAGCACCAGCAGGCTTGGCGTCCTTTGCTTTCTTCTTGTCGTCGTCGTCGTCGTCGTCCTCATCGTCGACCTCGTCAGAAGCAGCATCCTCGTCGTCTTCGGCACTCAGCTCAGCCTCTTCCTCCTCGCTCTCATCCTCGTCCTCGTCTTTGCTTTTGGCTTTGGTAGTGCGCTTGGCCTTTTTCTTTGGCGCTATAGGGGAAAAACAAAAATAGTAAGAAGAGAGTTGCGGAGAAGGGGTCAAGGGACCACCATGGGGTTACTCAGAATGACTTACGTGGCTCTTCCTCGTCCGAGTCGGCTGAATCAAAGTTTGAGCCTTCAGACTCTGCGTATCTGGATGGCTGGGTCAGTCTTGCTGTAGGTGTCGGATGCGCGCGCAAAGAGAATTGTTTCCATGAATTAGACAAAAGTGCCATGATAGCCATGTCAAGTGTAGAGGCAAGGTGGGAGTGAGTTGATTGCTGCAGGAGGGAGGAAGGAGCCGGCTGCCGCTGACTCCAGGGCTGCGACTGCCTTTGGAGGCATGCGCAGCGACCAGACAAGGTAGAGGTACAAATTCAAAACATCAATTCAAGGGTGCGCATAGAGACGATGACAACAAAGCCAAAACCATCGGATTGCGACGTGGTGGTTAGAGACATGACGTCAAGAAAGCGGCGACTTACTCTTCTTCTTCGTCGCTCTCATCGCTGGGGAGGGCAACGAGCTCCTCGTCGTCGTTCTTCCTCTTCCTGGTAGTCATGGCGCCGGACTAGTCTACGAAAGCAACAAAAAAGAGCTGGTACGTGGCAGGATAGTGGAACAGAAGTAGGAAGGGATCCAGAGATTGAGCAAGTTTGGGTGGCAGCAGGGAAAGAAAGCTATGGAGGTGAGCCTGGGGGCGGGGACCCAGGGCAACACAGACGGGGGCGCGGATGAAATAGCTGGCTGGGTACTCGGCCACGACGCACACACACACAGACACACACACACGCACACCTACGCAAGCCGCGCCCCCTTTACTTGCCCAAGAAGGAGGCTGGGAAGCGCAGGACAGGGCAGGCCGGGCGACTGCAGGCCTCTTTTGCTCCATCGCCCACCTCGGCCGCTTCGGGTACACGGCGAGGAGCCAATCATGGGGTGTGCTGTCATCACCTGCGTTCCGAGCCCGCCATGGACGACATCCAGGCGGTTGCTGCAGGTACCGCGTCCGAGGAGCTTTGGGCGACAGGCTGTTGTTGGGCTTGTATATGACACGGTGAAGTGCTGTCTGGATGGCGGTGAGGGCAATAAATGTGCTTACCAATGCCGTCTGTCCTGTGGCTATGTACGGATTATGTATGTATGTACGGCATGGCGAATGAGCGATATCTGGGTGCTCAAGGTAGCCCCCAAGGCGATGCTCCCACTCGCTGCAGAGCGGCAAGTTGGACTGTCTAGCGAAACACTAAGACAGGCCAGGAAACGTTTAATCTGTCACCTAGAAACATCTTGGGTATCCACACAGACGAAGCCGTCGAGATTGCAGCCGTTGGTCCGTATCCAAGTCGGCATGTTCGCAGCTCGAGGTGTAGCGTTCGTGGCCCAAATAGGCAACGAGCCCCACCTAATCGCACCAATCACCATCTGCTCTGCCCCGCCCGCAGTACCGCGTCTTATTCGCGCGCCATCTTGACTGTCTTTCTAGTATTTCCCCGACCAAATCTCGACTGTCTGTTCCCTACGCTCGTTTGACACCACACCACCACAGAACTGCGCTTGCCATGTCCGCGCCCCAGATCGCGAGGCCGGGCAGGGCCCCGCGCCTCTCCAGCCTGAACAAACCCGATTCCTACCAGTACCAGTCCTCCGCAACAAAACGAAGAGCCGCCGGCCCGCCCCAGCCCGTAAAACCCACCCAGCGCACCTACACCTGCTGTGAGGCACCCTTGATCAATGTCGCCGACGGCACCACCATGTGCTACAACTGCGGAAAAGTCCACGACGAGAGCCAAATTGTTTCCGAAGTCACTTTTGGCGAAACTTCGGGCGGAGCAGCCATCGTTGAGGGTGGCTTCATCCATGCCAACCAGCGACATGCCAACTCCATGGGCGGCACCATGCGGGGTCTTGGTGGCATGGAGAGTAGGGAGCAGGCTGCTATGAATGGCAAGAACGCAATTCAGGCCTTGGGTGCTTCTCTCAACCAGCGCGAGGCAGTCATAGAACAGGCTTTTAGTTGGTACAAACTCGCCATGAACCACAGGTTCATCCAGGGTCGCCGCATGAGAAACGTCGCCGCTGTCTCCATATACATGGCAGCCCGTAGGCAGCCCGAGAACACTCTCATGCTTATCGACTTGGCAGAGAAGATTCAAACAAACGTCTGGGCCCTGGGTGATACATACAAACAGTTTTTGGAAATGCTTAAAGAGGAGGATCCTGCCCAGCTCGTTGGTAGCAAGGCTGTACAGGAGATTGAACCCTTGATGTTGAAATACTGCCGGAAACTTGAGTTTGGAGACGACTCTCATAGGGTAGCTGATGATGCCTGCAAAGTCTTGAAGCGCATGAATCGCGACTGGATGGTGCAAGGTCGCCAGCCCGCTGGATTGTGTGGTGCTTGTATTATCATTGCTGCTCGCATGAACAACTTTCGTCGTACCATTCGTGAGGTTGTCTATGTTGTCAAGGTCGCCGATTCCACCATTACTTCCCGTCTATACGAATACAAGAGGACACAGAGTGCAGCTTTGACTGTCAACCAATTCCGAGAGTTTGCACCAAGACTAAAAGTCAAGGCTCAACCGCCTGCCATCTGGAGGCGCGCAGAAAAGGAGGAACGACAGGCGAAGAGAAGGAGACTGCTTGAAGGACGCGATGACACTGCAGCATCTCTAGAGAACGAATCAGGAAGTGGTGAAGTAGAGACTGGCACATCTACAGCACCAACGCGGACAAGCAAGAGACAAAAGTCTAATGATGGTTCATCACAACCAGTTTCTACTCAGAGCGGAGATACAAGCACTCAGGGAAGTGGTATACCTGCAGAAGTCGAGGCTTTTGATGGCAATGCCGACGCAATGATTGATAGTGTTGCCACTGCACTTGAGGAAGTCGAAGCAGGAGAGGCCACCGATCCAGATTTTGTCATGCCCAAGAAGCGCGGTCGTCCACCCAAGAAGCGAGTACCCATTGCCATTCCCGAAGAAGATCTCGAAATCGAGCAAGACATTGAGGAAGAACTTACGAATGCCATCAAAGATTGGGAGTCCGTCTTCAAAGAATTTGCCAACAACGAAGACCACGATCTCCTCCGACGCTCCGGCTGGACCGCCGCCGAAATGGCACGCGCCGCCCAAGACAAACGCGACATACCCGTAAACACGAACCCAGAAATCGGCGAAGAAGAATTCGAAGACGACCCAGATGTCGCCACGTGCATCCTCGGCCCCGAGGAAGTCCGCCGCAAAGAAGCCATCTGGATCACAGAAAACGAAGAATGGCTCCGCGCCCAGCAAGAAAAGATGCTCCTCGCCGAACTCGAAGCCGCAGAAGACAAGCCCAAGAAACCGAAGCAAAAACGCAAACACCACCAAATGGGCGACGGCAGCGTCCTCGAGGGCCAACCTGCTACCAGCGCCGCAGACGCCGCGCACAAGATGCTCAAGAAACGCGCAAACAAGGCGTTTAGCAACCACATCAATTACGATAGGCTCAAGGAACTTTTTCCAGGCGGTGGAACAAATGCTTCGGCTAGTCCGGTGAACAGGTCTCCGCCTGCTTCTGCTGTCCAGCACCCAGCTGCGGATAAGGATGCCCAGGGCGATGAAGAAGAAGAAGAGGAGGAAGAGGAAGAGGAAATGCTAGCGGAAGAAGAGGAAGAGGAAGATCTCGAGTATAACTATCGCGATGATGATGATGAGGGGTTCGGAAATGAGAGTTATGGCTACTAAGGTTTTTAAATGTTTTTCTTTATGTCAGGATTTACATCCCAGCCTATTGGGCTTTTTTTCTTCTTCTTCTTCTTCTTCCTCTTTTCTACGCCAATTGTTTTCAGAAAATGGGGGCTTGGGTCTGTATTTACAAATAGGTCTGTTTGGCCTAGTTTTTTTTTCTTACTTTGCATTAGCTATCGACGGAGTTTTCCATATCTCGGAGTGTGGCTCAACTGGTACATATCAGCATGTACATACATATACCCACTTACAGCGCTTCGGGCGAAGCATGTCATAGATTCCAATGAAGAAAAAAGGCGTTTAGTCCTTTTTTTTCTCCCTCTTCCACCTCTGATCTTCCGCTCTATCATCAGCCGTGTACAATTCAAAAACCACACATTCAATCATCGCTGTGTCCAGGTCCTTTGCTGCATTATTTTTTTGTTATAGGGGAGGAATTCCCAATGTTTCGATTGGTCCCTGCTTCATAACTCCTGACACGCATGCTCATGCTACCCTAGATTTTTCCCGCAATTCAATAAGAAGGATCCGAGCCCAGATCCACCGCACACCCACATACACCCCCCGTGTTATGACCAAAAACACTTGTCGAAAGTAAACAAAAAAAGATTGAACGAGAAGAAAAAAACAAAACGCCGGGTTTTACCGTTGTGCGAGCACAAGAGTCTATCGATCAAGAAAGCATGCACCAAGAAATCCCCATTTCTCTCTCTCTTTCTTTCTTGTTCCAAGACCTACAAACTTCGCGGTCTACTTGTACACATACACACATTGTCTAGCACATCTTGTACTGTGCCTCGCCAGCCGCCTGCCTGTGCATATCCTGGCTCTCGAGCTTGTAAGAGATGGTGATGTCCAAGTCGCGGTGGTTCTTCTCGCTGGGCTTGTTCTCCAGGGTACCGCTGATTGTCTCGCCCTCTTCGACAGTCAGGACGTCCTTGAGGTAGAAGACAGTCTGTTTCCAGTGCGTGTACTTTGTGTGAGGGCCGGTAGAGAAGCGAATGGGCTTGTGGCAGGCGGCAAACTCAATGTCGAACCAGGCAATGACGGCGTGAACAAAGTCGTTGCGGCGCACCTTGAGCTCGTACGGTAACCGGAATGCGAGGTCTGCAACGGTGCACGTGTAAAGGTCGAGGGTGATGACCGGTGAAGGGTCAGTAACGACGGCCTTGATGTCAACAGTGTCGACGAGAGGTTCAGTCATGGCAGTGGCCTTGAGTGGGGAGTAGTCGAAGCCCCAAACGTTGTCCCAGACTGATCTTGTTAGCATATCGGCAAAGTTCGGTGAGATTCGCTAGACTTACAGCCAATCTTCTCATCCTTGTACTCGCCATCTTCGATACCGGCCATGAAAATGGTGGCCTTGTCGGGGAAGATAAGGCCGTCCTTGACCAGGTACTTGTCGCGTGCATACAGGACAGTGTCCAACATGGACTCGTAGAGCAAGAAGTAGCCCATCCACTCGGATATTATTATGTCGACCTTGTCGAAGGGCAGGACAACCTCTTCCATCTTGCCTTGTAGCAGGGTGATCTTATCCGACAGGCCGTTTACCTCGACAATCTCCTTTGCCTTTTCGATAATGGTTGACATGTCAACACCGATAACGTGCTTTGCACCGGCCTTGGCGGCGAACCTATATCCCAGGTATCAGTGTGTGTTCGAGTATTGTGTGTTCAGGCGGGGGAGCGCGGACATGCTGAGGATGGAGGTACCGCATCCGACATCAAGGACGACCTTGTCCTTGAACAGGTGGGGGTTTTGGTAGATAGCGTCGCGGTAGCTCTTGGTTCGGACTTCATCTTTCTAGACGCGTAACATTAGCCAAGCTGCCTGTGGTCGTGACTGCAACCTTTGCTCGGGCAAGGAAGGAAGTGGGGCACACGTACCAGCATTTCCTCGTGGATGCCTTCACTCGCGCGTTAGTATCACTTTCATCAAGACATGGCATTCTTTACGGACCATGGTGGTTGTAACTGCGCAACACGGCGTTAGTAAAATGTATCTTTGGAGCGTCTGCGAGTGCCTACCTGTTGAAATAATGCGCCTCAGAGTGCGCCATGCCCGTGAGAGGGTCTTTCTTTCCGGTCTCTTGCTGGTTCGCCATGACGGGTGTAAAAGCTAAGAAATCTGAGAGTTGAGGGAGAGAATGTATGTAGGGTAAGAGAAGAGAGATTGGTTCTGCGATTGCCAAAAGGTAGGATATGGAAATTTTGGTTTTGGTAGAACCAGAAGCGCACAGACACTAATCACCAAGGGTCTCAAAGCGGGGCAAGAAATTGAGAAGCTAGTCCGAGAGAAGCTTGACACCACGATGATTAGATTTTCTAGCGCCTTGCAGCGCTGTTTTTTTCCAGTACTAATACTAAGTTTGCATATTAAACAACGTGCACAAGTACGATGACAAGGGAATCCAAACAACAAGTTGCGCCAGCAGCAAAGGCCGATTGTCAATCAATTTGTTGGCCCAAGGAGGAAAAATAGACCGAGTGGGGTATATCATGCCGAAAAGCAGAAGTCACCCTCATCGTAGTCGTCGTTTGCTCATCATTGTCGTCATAAAGTCATAGGTATTTTTGTTCGTAAAGTCGTCATCGTCGTCTCAGCGAGTGTTGAGCATGTCGGTGCAGACACGGGTCGACCAGCATGCCTCGTGTCCACTGTGTACATCTAGCAACCCTCAAGCCATGCCGATTCGATAGAAGCTCTCTCTGAATTGTTTTGCATCTGTCCTTCGAGTCAGCGACAAAATGAGTACACTAAAGTGGATCGTCATACCTTCAGGGGTCGTGAAAGTGAGCCGGTATTTGCCCGTAGGTCCCTTGGGTAGCCTGTAGCTGTCGCAGAACACGTACGGATGCAACTTTTCGAACTGTATCGTGTCGGGACTGACACGTTTCATCCAGTCCCTGCGTCCAACATACTGTGTAACGAAGGCAGTCCAGATGGGTATGGTGTTCATTGGACCTCGACGAGCAGTAGCCTCGAAACGCACGCAGCCCGCATCTTCATCATAGTAGATACGGAAAGCGTGTAGATATCTGCTGTCTGTAGTCTCACTGAGTCTTGTTAGAAATGATCAATACTGAAGATGCCATTGACAGCTTACCCGCTAAACATGATGCTCTCGGGCTCGAAAAAGTCGACAAGTCCCTCTGCAACAGCAGTTTGGTCTTGTCGTTTCATGGCAATGGCGGTACAGTAGAACAGAACCATACCTAGTTCATTGTCAGAAGAGCTTTACCATGACAGTATTTAATGTGCTTACGTTCGTAGAGGGGAAAGCGTAACCTAGCCCAGAGATCTAGTTGCCCATCGCGGCGATTGGCCCGACAGAGCAGTAGACATGAGCCGGCTCGCCGCAGAGCTAGCGCTGTGATTGGTATCTGATATCTCATGCGGCGGCCTTCAGAGTCCATGGAAAGGAACAGGATTCGCGCACGATTGTCTTCAGCTCTGCAGTACATCCTTACCCATACGTTGGTAGCCTCGAAAGGCAATTCCAACACTTTTTCAAACCCGTCGTCCTGCAACATTCCGATTACACGAGGTTCGTTTCTTCCAAAGCACTCAGTAGCCTCGCCTAGTGTCTGAAATGGTGTTGAGCCGTGGCGCCCATCAAATATCTTCATAGCCCAATGTGCAGCGGGCTCGGAATCGGTGGATTGACTTGAGTAGGCCTGTGATGATGCAGACGAGTGTGTGGGCGATTGAGGAATCTCTGGAACGGGTGGTGGGACAAAGGGTATATCTCCTATGCCACCCCATGTTGGGGCAATATGAGCTCGATGCGGTAGAGGCGATGACGGATGTGAGTAGTTGTAAGCGGCAACCGGATATGTAGGATGGCTGTGTATTTTAGGTCGGGAAACTCTTGGAGAAGATGGCTTTGGTGTTTTCGCACCACTCCTGCCGCTTCCTTGGACCGAAAGCTTGCTGAAGTATGATTCTATCGGCTTCTGTTTCTTGAGCAATTTGGATAATGAAACCTTGTAGTTTGCCAACTCAACGTCATTTTCCTCTCTACAACAAGTCAGCGGTGGTCACATGGACAACTCAATTCCATCACATACCCTTTTAATGTGTCGTGCATACCCTGCAGGTACATTCTGACTGCTTCGAACCTTTGTGGCAAGGACATGCCTTGTGTCTTGAAATCCGCAAGTGCATCTTCCCATATGATGGCGTAAGGCGGGGTGCCTGGGAAAGCACCCGGCGCCGCGTGTCGACTTCTCTTGGACTTGCTGAAGATGTCTTGTACATCATCAAGTGTATGCCCCAGAGTTGGAAGACAAATCTCGAGATCTTTGATAATGTAGGTTGCGTATCCTCTGTAGTTGATGGACCTGAGTGCATCATCCAACTCACGCAGAGCGTGCGAAATGGCGTATAGCTCAGCCATGTAGCCTCTGATGTCCTTGCGATATTGGGGGATCTCGCCCTCGAAGCTGAGAAGGCCATTGGCGGTCTCTTCAGCCTCCTTGGCGTAGTCCAGTAGTCGCCAATCCATGGCGGAGGGTGAGCCGGGCATTATACAACCGAGAAGAGATGATTACAAGCAACGCATAGTTTGGATGTCAGAAAGTCGGTGGTGAAGAGACGGAGTGGCGTTTGAGCGATAACGCTATAAGGTGAGCGTCTGGGGTAGCCGTCTGGTGGCATGCGCGCTTGAAGAGGGTCGGCTCTTGACGTGGTTATGCAGCAGCAGCAGGCCGGTGAGAAAGCCAATGACTTGTGCCGACGAATTCCCTTACCAAGCCTGCATGTAACCCGCAATCTCGCTTCCTCTTTTGCACGCTTTGTCTGATCGTACAATCTGGCCCCCAAACCAAACTTTTTTCCACGTTCTTTGTTTTTACGCTCCGCGCAATTGTGTGCGCGGTAAGGCCGAGCCAAAGTGCTATCGTGGGTGGTCGAAGACGCCACTCCTGCACACTCCTGCAGGGCTGCGCTGTCAGTAGGAGATGGATCGGCACACGCAGAGACAGTGATGGAGAATCGGCCGAAGTGTGCTGGTTATTTGAATCGATGACCTGGTCCGCTTGCGTGCTGCCTCGAGGCGCTGCCGGACGGTGTCCTGCCTGACATATCCCCACTCGTAGGCCGGACTAGTCCTGCAACGTAAGCAATGCGGTCAAACAATGATCAAGAGTCTGGTGTCCGAGGCCACTGGCGGTCTGCGTCGGAAGCGTGTGGCTTGACAAGCGCCGGCCAGCCTTGGATAGAGGGGGAAGAGGAACATGGCTCAATCCCAGTTCCCAGCAAGAGCGGCTGGAACAGCTGTGAACAATCAGGGAGCCACTCTGTTACCAATGTCAGGAGCAGGTCGTCACAATATATATGTGTGTGTGTTTGACAAAAGTAAGACTGCGCCTCACTCTGTCAAGCCACAATCACAGAGGCTGCCAACCATGCTTTTGGTCTGGACGAGGCAACCAGATGAGCAGCGCAGCCATGACAATGATCTATTCTTGTTGGGTACTACACCGAGTGGGGCCGACGACGACCAGCCTATCGACTTGGCAGCTCGAGACTGCACATGTTCGCGTCTGCCTATCGACCCAGCGCTTTCAGCCGCTCGTCCACCAGCTTCGATACCATCTTCTCGAGGATGGCAAACTCGCCATTGGTCGACCCTTCAAAATACCCAGCCACGCTCTTCTCTACATATTTGCCTACTTGGTCTACTTCGACATTGACGTCGTCGCCAGCCTTCTTGCTCGCCGTCACTACCTTTTCCTGTGTATAGGCAATAAGCATCACCTCCCACCACCCATCAGGGCCGTCCTGGACCTTGGTCACTGTCAAGCTTGCGCCGTCTATCGTAACATAGCCCTTCTCCACAATGTATCGTAGCACCGCCGTGTCGCGAGGTTTGAAGCGGAAAGTAAGGGCATTGCCGTCTGGAGTTATCGACTCGATAGTAGCAATAGTATCGACATGGCCCTGCACAAAGTGACCGCCCATGCGTGTATTTGCCGAGACGGCGCGCTCGAGGTTGACCTTGGAGCCTTCCTTGAGCGAACCCAGGTTTGTTCGCCGGAGTGTCTCGGGTGCGCATCCAATCTTGAACGAGGATTTGGTGAATTCGGTAACGGTAAGACATGTGCCTGCCCGGGTCAGACAGCAATTCTAGCAGTATTTCGCTGCGACGTACCGTTGACGCTGATGCTGTCACCCAAATGGGCATCACCTAGGATATCCTCACATCCCGTAATGGTCAGAGATGTGCCGCCGCCTCCCGACGCTGTCTGGTCGAGCTTCTCAAGGGCGGCAACAGCTAACTATCATCAGCGCTGTCGCGCATAAAAGATGTCGTGTGACTGCTTACTGCCAATCGTTTCGACAAGTCCAGTGAACATGGTGGGGTAACGGATTGGAGATGGAAGCAATGACGGCGGGCTGCATTTTCCGACAGCCTCGGAACTAGAACTAGTAGCGCATTTCCGGAATACCCCATGCAAGCATCCCCCCACGTCCAATACATGTCGTGACTCCTCACACCTCAATTCCAATATGATAGGCTCCGTTGTACGAGGCTCGAGATGCGCTTTTCAAAAGGTGTCGCCAATCCCAAGGCTCAGCCGGGCTAGGTCATGTCATGTCAGGCGGCTTGCGACTGCAGCTGCAAGCGGAGATGGGTCTGATCTTCCGCTAGCTGGCATCAAAGTGCTGGATATGACAAGAGTTCTTGCTGGTGTGAGTATTTTAGCCCTGAGTTTGTTGCGACTATTCTGAAATATTCAGCCGTACTGTACACAAATTTTGGGAGATCTTGGGTATGACATGGACTGCCCTGTATGGACCAACGAACGCAGTTGGCAGCACGGATGAATTGAGAATTGACTGTAACCTAGAGCCGACGTGATCAAAATTGAACATCCTACCAGAGGAGGTACGTTGTAATTTGATCATGTGCATCAGGTAGACATTGACCAAGACGAAAAGATGACACTCGTGCATGGGGACCACCCTACGCTAAGTACACCGACGAACAAGAGGGACCAGGCGAAAGTGCATACTACTTAGGGGTAAGGCTGCCTGTTTTCTTTACCTACTTGAGACTAAACATGGACAGGTCAATCGAAACAAACGATCCATGGGACTGTCGTTTCAGCATCCTGCTGGCGTAGACATCCTCCATCGCCTTGTCAAAGAATGTGATGTGCTCGTCGAGAACTATCTTCCTGGATCCCTCGCAAAGTATGCCATGGATTACGATACCGTTTCAAAGATCAACCCGGATATAGTTTACGCCAGTATCACGGGCTATGGCCAGACTGGGCCGTATAGGAATAGGGCTGGTTACGACGTCATGGTAGAAGCGTACGTCAAATAGTTGTCTGTCAGTATTAGAGCGCAAGCTAACATGAGTTCAGCGAAATGGGCCTCATGCACATAACCGGAACTCGTGACGGCCCGCCCGTAAAGGTAGGCGTTGCAGTAACCGACTTGACAACCGGCCTCTACACGTCCAACTCTATCATCGCGGCACTTTTCCGGCGCTTCAGAAGCCCTGGATCCGGTGGTCAGCACATTGACGTCGCCCTTTCGGACTGTCAAGTGGCCACCCTGGCCAACATTGCTAGCTCTTGTCTGATCAGTGGTCAGCGCGATTCTGGTCGCTGGGGGACCTCCCACCCGTCGATTGTGCCCTACAAGGCATTCAAGACAGCCGATGGTGACATTCTGCTTGGCGGAGGCAACGACAAGCTGTATGGAACACTGTGCACTAGGCTGGGTAAACCTGAGTGGATTACAGATGAGAAGTTCAAGACGAATGCATTAAGAGTACAGCATAGAGATGAGCTGGAGGAGTTGATCGAAGCGGAAACGCGAAATAAAACCACCCAGGAGTTGCTAGATATCTTTGAGGGAAGCGGAATGCGTAAGTGGTTTTGGTTGCATCTTTCAAACAACCATTGGGCTGACTTGTATAGCCTATGCTGCCATCAACGATGTTCAAGATACGCTGAATCACGAGCACGGTATGTTTTGCACTGGGACCACAATGGTTTTGCACCGGTGAATACTAACAGTACCAAGTGCTTGCGCGTAACATGGTCAAAGAGATCGAGCACCCAGCATGCGGGCCTATCAAGCTGGTAAACACGCCGGTGAAATGGTCGCAGTCTACTCCAGGAATCCGGCTGCCACCACCGTTGCTGGGCCAGCATACTGATGAGATTCTGAGTGATACGCTAGGAATGAGCAAAGAGGATGTGGAGGCCTTGCGGAGCGAGGGGGTTGTTGCGTAGTTGCCAGGTCGATATCATCGGAAGCATGTCACCCGCGTAAATCAGGCTTCGAGTCCGAGGCGCAAATTACTATACAAAGGTCCATGGCATGGTTGTATGTCTGGAAAGGGTCTAGAACGTGCCGTCCAAGATGCTAGTGCAAGGAACATCGATGCGCCATGACGCGATGCGGGAAACCACCTGGGTTGCCGGGGCAATCGCGGCCGGGGCTTGTTTACCGGCACACGCGAGCATGGCTGGGTCCATATGAGTGGTACACCATTGTTAACTAACTTTGGGCCTGCATCCTGTGCAAGAGACTCTCACGTACACATACGTATATTCCCTCGCCATGGACGCCCCGACGCGCCCCTCTAGTTCGCTCTTCAATGTCTTTTTGCGCCTGCGCCCCTCCAACGCTACAAATGCCCGCTTCCTCACCGTTGAGGAAAACGACAAAGGCCATCCAACACATATCACGATACAGCCGCCTACAAACACAAACGACAAGCGCAAGCGAGCCGTGGAGCGTTTTGCCTTCACCCAAGTCTTCGAGGAAGATGCGCAGCAAATGCATCTGTTCAAGGGCACGGGCATCGTCCAGATGATTGAGGGCGTCATGGGCGCACCAGGCCACCATGGACGAGATGGACTGTTTGCAACGCTAGGCTGCAGTGGCTCTGGAAAGGTGTGTTGCACCATATGTGACAATAGGGTTCCCGGTATTAACACACGGACAGAGCCATACAATTCTTGGAACCAAAACCCAGCGTGGTTTGGTTCAGATGACGCTTGATACTGTCTATCAAGCCTGTGACGGGCGACTCGTACAATCTTTCTATGGGGCCCCAGCCTTCTCGTCACTAGCAGCAGCCGATGTCTCAGATTCTCAGATGTACACCGCAACCGCATACTTGGATACAGTATATGGAGACAACCAATCTGAACGATTTCCTTCAAGAGCGCAAACTCCCATGCAGGTAAGTTGGTTCCTCCACAAGCAGACGCCTGCAGACAAGAGCTCACTCGTGAAATAGGACTGTAGTATATTCTCCACGGGTAGTAACTGGAAATCAAATAAGATCCCGCGGCCATCGTTGCTGCCTCAGACCCCTTCTGTTGACGATATTCACCTTCCCGAAGACCCGACCGTAGAATACGCAATCATCATGTCCATGTACGAAGTATATAACGACCGTATTTTTGACCTTTTGAGTGGCAGCGCCTCAAAAAACAAGAGCCACAGTGTGAAGCGTAGGGCACTGCTCTTCAAGAACACTGAGCAGAGCCCGGATCGCAAAGTCGTTGCCGGCCTTACCAAGATTATCTGTGGCAGCTATGAGGAGGCGATGATGATTCTTGAGACTGGTCTCATGGAGCGCAAGGTCACTGGCACCGGAAGCAACGCTGTGAGCTCGCGTAGCCACGGCTTTTTCAACATTGAGATCAAGAAGCGAAACGCGGAAAACAAAGGCCCTTGGTCTAGCAGTAATCTCACCATTGTTGACTTGGCAGGATCCGAGCGTGCTCGGAATGCTAAGACTGCAGGTGAGACGCTTGCTGAGGCCGGTAAGATCAACGAGTCTCTTATGTATCTTGGTCAGTGCATGCAGATGCAGTCGGACAATGCCGGTGGCTCAAAGGTATGCTCAACATCATTCCCCTGAAGAAGTGGTATACTAATCAGTCAACAGAACATTGTTCCGTTCCGTCAGTGCAAGCTTACTGAACTTCTCTTCTCAAATTCGTATCCTTCTTCCTCACGAACAGCGCAACAACATCGGTCACCTCAAAAGTCCATCATGGTCGTCACAGCAGACCCGAAGAGTGACTATAACGCGACATCCCAAATCCTCCGCTACTCCGCCCTTGCACGAGAGGTGACTGTACCGCGAATCCCGTCCACAACAGAGACGATTCTCGCAAGTTTACCACAAAAGCGCCCTGGCACATCATCTTCTGCTCGCACAGCGTCATCCGGCCGGGCCTCACCCGCTGCAATCATGGAGGAGCTCGAACATGCCAATGCCGAAGTTGCTCGCCTGACTGCCGAACTGGAAGTCTTTGCCCTCCGCTTGTCTGAAGAGACTGCTCGACGTAAAGCAGCTGAATCATCATGGGCCGCAGCAGAAGACCACTTGGTGGACTTTGAACAAGAAATCCGCGACGAGTGCTACCACGAAATGGAAGCAGCAGTCGACCAAGAACGCCGCAGATGGCAAACCGCACTAGAGAACGAACAGGACAACCAACAAGCCCACATCGACTCAAAAATCGACGTAGTAATCCGCGCAACAAAAGCCTCAATGAAGCAAGACATCAAAGTATACGAAGACCCGGACCCGGAGCTAAGAGATCGCGTCGAGGAACTAGAACGAGAAAACGAAATGCTAAGAGCCAAACTCGAGGCTCATGAACGCGAGACACAACAACGATCTGCGAGTCCCATCAAGAGGATGAGGGTGCTTAAAGCGAAAAGGTGGGCGGATCCGAGCGCTTATGCCATGGATGATGAATGAAAAGGCACGACCAGTGTTATGCGCTATGTTACGATATTGTTTTTTTCTGCATGGAAATGGCGTTCCTTTAAAAAAAACACCCCCCTTTTCTCTTCGTTGAAGTAACCATGGTAATGGTTTTTTGTTTGGGGTTTTGGGTCTGGGTTTGGGGTATCCACGGTTGTAATAAGGAGGGTGCCCTTTTTTTTCTTCTTTTTTTCCCTCTCCTGGTTGTTGTTTTTTTCAACCATCTTCTCGAGATACCACACTTTACGTCTTTTAATTCTTTTTCTTTTTTGGGGGAGGATTTCTCAGTAATGGAATTTCACATTTCTGTTTTGAATGCATGACTTGGTTATCTGTATTGATGATGGTAATACAACAATGTGCTTGACTCGGTCCTTTTTTGTGCAAAAGGTGAGTCCTCTGTCACCAGTTATTTTGCTTCTTTGTTTTCACATGAAGACCATGGTCACATAACATTCCTTGGTCAATTGCTCCTCGGAAGATTTTCACTGTATAAGATACTCCTCAGCAGTATCCTAGACCACTTTCTGTCCCTCGCCTAAACCATCCAGCGTACCGTCCGCACCCATGCCCGTGCCATCACCTTTCCACCCATGGCTGAAAACCTCAAAGTTGTCGTCGACAAGCCAATTCAGGTCTTCGCTCTCAGGACGCAACGTCCGCGCGAGTCCGTTGCCGGCTTTGGGGTAGTGCGCAGGTGGATCGGTGTCGTAGCCGTCATCTTCGTCGTACTGATTGCCAGCCAGATCAATCGTCGTCCGGGGTTGATGACTGTTATCACCCAAGGTTTGGGCTTCTGTCGATCCTAATTCCGACTGTGGATGTGATGAGAACTGGGGTGTAGCACCATTTGCAGGTGATGTTGTTGAGGGCTGTTGGAGGGTTGGCGGAGGTGGCTGTTGCTGATTCTGTTGTACTTGTTCTTGCTGTTGCTGCTGCTGCTGTTGTTCTTGGTGCTCTTGCGGCTGCGCTTTAGCATTTGATATGTCGGATATAAGAGTCCGAACGTTTGGAGGGAAGACGGGGAGCTCCGGATGTCGGATTGTGGCTGTTAGGAGGAGGCTGACTAGTTGTTGTTGAGGGAGTGTGGAAAAATATGCACGTTTCTGCTCAAGTTAGCATATAAATTATCGCAAATGCACATGGCTGTTAGAAGAGTGGCATACTTGATCAACCGACAGGTCCTCGGCAACAACCAGATCGTGTGCACCCTCGACAGCAGTCTGCTTTGCTCGCGTACATGGGGTACATAGAAATTCCTTCTCTAGTACAGTGACTACCTCGTTATCGATAGGCGGATCGTGACAGTATTGGTGATAGGCAGTACTACAGGCATCACAGAATACTATCCGGTTGTTCGACGGGTCGGTTTCTCGGTGGCACGTCTTGCACTTGGCGGCGAGGAGCGTCTTGGTTGACTTTCTCCGCTTCACACCCTGAGCCGGCTCTGGAATGACTGGGACGAATGCGACGGGCTTGTTGACACTGCGGCCAGACTTTGTCCTCGTAGGAAGTGGTGTGTACGAATCCGAGACGTCCGAGTCGCCGTCGTCGTCGTTCTACATAACGTTAGTCTTCAGTCTTCCCGCCTGTTGCGTACACTGACATGGCTTTCCTCGTCGCTGTCGGAGCGCTTTCGCTTGCCTCCTCTTCCACCCCGCCCGCCGCGCCCCCGTCCACGCCCTCTGCCAGATGCGCGGCCAGACGACGTGGGCGCAGGCGATGTGCCGACTTCGGTCTTGAGGTTGCTCGGCGTGCTCACTCTGCCTCCTCTTCCCCTGCGTCCGGTGGCCACGGCAGGTGGGGGCGTCGGCAGCTTGTCGCTCGTGACATAACTCTGGAGGATTTCTGCCCGCTTGGCCTCGAATGCAGCACTGCCAGCGGCATGACCACTCTTTCCCTGGAGCCTCTCAAGAATCGCAGCCGTCGAGGCCGAGTACTGTGGAAAACTTGGGCCGCTGGTTGCGCCAGCGGTTACGCCTGGTGGGGAAGAAGCTATTTGGGACGAGGACGCTGGGGGCATGGCCATGGGTGTTGTCGATTGCGGCGTGGCAGCCGACATACTGGTTGCGCCGTCACCACCAGCATTGTCGGCAACACTCTGATCAGTTGGGCCGTTTGACGGGTTCATCTTGGCCTGCAAAGCCCCGCGACTGGTAACATGTGACTCTGGATGCCGTAATTGCGCACGTTGGCCGAGTAGAGAGCAATGCTGAGACTGGACAGTGAATTATAGCGATGCCGCGGTTACGGCCCGAGCTCTCGGAGCTAGTACAGAGTAGCGAATCAAAAATAGCATTACATCACCCCCGTCTTTTCTTTTTCTATATATACTTGTCCCACATTAAACTCGACATATCTTCGACGCAAACGTTGCTGAATAGAAAATCTATGTATTTACTTGCACCAAATTCGCAGATAACAAAAGGTCGCACCAAGAACCAGGCGAGCAACGCCTCCATCCAAAAAGCTAAATCTACATATTCATACCATTCCATCCATTCTTGGACTGATCCATCATGCGCTAGAGGCCGTTCAGAACAAGTCCTAATTGCGGATGCGTTCTTGTTCCGACATCGCAGTGCCTGACTCCAGCGTGTTCATGTCGGCGTGCTTCTTCTTTCCGAAGGTATTCCCAAGGGGAGGGAAGCACAGTCCAGGATGGAATACCGTCTGTGCTAGCACTGTGATTGCAATCATCACACCCTCCAAGATGATGAATTCCAGCTCCTCCTGCATGAGTTTGCCGCCCCAGCCGCCTAGTAGCTCGGGAATACGATACACGCATCGGACTAAGATGGTAACATAGGCGACTATCACAGCGCCGCAGAATAGTTTGAAGCGTCGATTCTCCCAGAGTGCGATGGCTGATGGGGAGAGGCGATCGCGGTGGCGGTAGGTACGGATGCTGTATTCGAGAACGAGAAGACCGAAGAGGGCGAGCGCTAGTCGTGTGTCAGTGCTGCTGCAGCATGGACAAACAGAGAGTGACTCACCAACAACCTGCCAGATGATGCCGGCAATCATGATGTTCGTTCCGATGTCCAAAATGTCATCACCATCTTCTGCCGTCGCCGCAAGAGCACCACCGGCACTTTGAAGGACCAAAGATAGAAGATCGGCAGCGATGAAGATGTATGTGTACCAACTTGGCCTCAGCCTTGACCATTCTTGACCGAATTGAATGACGACGTGCTTGAGCGTCAGGTAAATGCCTGCTGCTAGGAATGCTGGTGCGAAGATGACTGTATTTTACATTGTCAGCTTCCGTTATGTGCCACTACAAGACCAACCACTTACGCAACACAATCTGAATATTGAACCCTACATCATTCCAGGGGTTTTCGTGGAGGAGTATTCGTCCAATGTATCCAATACACTCTGCAAGACAACCGCAGCCCAGAGCAATCATATACGTCCATGTCTTGTACCGGATACCAAAGTAGATTTGGAAGACAAGTGCGAGGCCGAAGTAGGCAGCGAAGAAGGCGTTGGCCCCGAGGCTCGGATAGTAGGCGTAGATTGTGTTTTCGACTTCGCACCCAGGGGGTCCTACTTCAGTGCACCCTTCAGGGGGAGGATCCGCACGATAGACGAGTGTGTTCATGATGACGAAACGAAGCGCGAAGGGGTATCAAAAACAAGAGAAGAACCAAAAAAAGACGAAAAGTGATAAGATGGATGAAAAATAAGCTATTAAGCTCAAAACTGTAAGTTGTAGTGTAACTCTGTCTGATCTCATCTCGAAATCCGAACGAACCCTTCATGCTATTTGTATCACTTTCCCAACCCGCACCGCCCAAATCATTGATCTCTGTGGCTTACTCCGCCTTCAACGACCACGTACTCATGCACAAGCAGCCAGCGCTCCTTGCGCCAGGTCCTCCTCATAGCCTCGTCGCCTAACCGTCGAAGGAACCGTAAGCTAAGACGAGCCCCATCGCAACGCTTACCACAACAGGAACATGGAAGCAAATAAAAGCCACAGAAAACCGTTACCCATGCGATAAGCCTCAATTCGTGCGTCAAAATGTGATTGGTCGCATCGATTCCCTCCTGTGGTTAGACCCGCAGGCGTTGCGTGTACTCGCGTAGATTTGTACTCGGGTCTACCAAAAAGTGGGTTTAGATAGTTTATGTCCATCAGCTCTGGGAACAAATATTACCAAAGGAACTTAGTCTCACACCTAAAAATAGCGAATCAGATCATACATACACATGCATATATACACATGTTTCACAATTCCATACAACAAGTGTCAAAACAGTCATCTTCCGACTCGCTGTACCACTTACCTGCACTTACTTACTACTAATCCACCCATATGCCAAAAAAAAACACCCGTACGTAAACCAACAGAGACCTCAAACCCAAAGGAAACCCCACATCTCAGCTCTCATCTCATCGCCTCTCACCGGAACCACACAACACACACACACTCACATTCACACCCCATCGCTCCATCGCTCCCATAAACTTCTCGCCAGCGCAAAATGCTCCTAATCCAGTAGTGTTGGAATGTGAGAGTAGGAGAACCGGAGATGCAACAACCCCCCTTCTTACGCATAGATAAGAAATGAATGCACAAGATAAAAAAACGACCTTCCCATCAACTCCCAAACATAACCCCCAGCCCAGCACATCCAGGCATCCAAAACCATACCGCATCCTCACAAGCGAGTCAAGCGACATAACAGTCAACAAACGCAGGGAAGAAAACGAAGACAAAGAGAAGAAAAGAGGAACTCAATGCGCAAGGCGTAAGCTTACTCTACGTTTTTTTTCTGTTTGCTCTTGGGGGCTACGTAGGCTGAAGCTTGCCAAGAAAGTGGGCACTTTGGTGGCTTGAGAGAAAGATTGGGATTGGGGCCAAGAAGTTTTTTGGTGTTAAGCGAACAAGGCATCAGCGTAACCGCTCAATCAGCTGTTTTTCTCTTGTTGCGTCAGGCGGGCTAAAAAGTGCCTGGCGAAGCGAGGTGAGGGGGGCCTTATAGTCACAGTTGTTGTTTTCGATTGGGGAGTTTTATTGGTTGTGAGAAGGGTTTTCTCCTTTCCTTTTTTTCCCCAAGCATTGAATGGGTAAAGAGGCGGGTGGAGATTAGGTAGGGGATAAAGGATGCAAAAGATCGAAAGATGGTGATATCATTATGTGTATTGCATTTCTGCAAGGCTATTTACAAACAATGTGTTTTCCTTGGAGAAACGTCTATCTCTGCCACACATTGTAGGCATTGGCATTGATCAGCGCCATGCCGTCCTTTCTGAACGTGTCGGGCTCGGCGAAGCTCGAGACATTTGCGTCAAAGACGTAGTCCAAGGGGTTAGTGTTGTCATACATAGGCCACTCAGCCTCTGTGCCATTCCTGTCGAATGAGTCCCTCCACGCGTTGGGGTCCAGGTCGTGGACGAAGCTGATCCAGTTGCTGTTCATGAAGCGGGCTAGTTCGCGGTAGGGCTCAGTCTTGTTCTCGAACGGTGGGGTCTAGCATGGTCAGTTTCGAGGACTTAATGGTTCGTGGATCACATAAGTACTTACAGCAGCAGGCTTGTAGCCGACACCATCGAGATTGAGGAATACAAAGGATACTTCCTGGAAATGCGGTACACCAACCGCTGCGGGGATGCCGGCAGGAATGGCGTTGAAGCGGTACGAGTATGCCGGGATGTCTGCTGCGGCCCAAACCTCGCAAGTCTTACGGCGGTTTGCAACGAATGTCTGGTCGCCAAAGTAGGATGCGGAGCGGCGGAACTGTGCTCCAAATGGTGGGCCCGGTCTAGCATCTCCCAAACTTTGGATCACGTTGACTGAAAGATCGTCAGGATAGGCAATGAGTAGCTCCTCGGTCAGGTTGGCGGGTACACCAGTAGCCCTGATGAAAGTGCGCAGGTCCTCGGTACTGTTTACAGGGAAAGGGCTGAAGGAAGCGCCCTCATCAGAAGTGGTTCCAATGATAATGGGCACATGTACGAATTCACCAGCATCGAGCTGAAGAGAAGTAGGCTTCTGGATGAGGTCGTAGTCCAAGGAAGGCCTAAAGTCTGTGACGTTGAGAATCGGGCTTGAAATGTTGATGGCTGCGTTGAGTTGCTCGGTAGACAGACGGCGCAGACACTCGAGCGGGCTGGTAGCAGTGTTACAGTTGGTACGGCGGGTAAGTTCATCGTACTTGGCCGCGGAGCTCACAGCTGGGTCTAAAAGACTTGCATAGTTGATGGGGCTACCACTCTGCATGATGGCAGCACGGAAGAGATGGTCGTCGCGTCCACCGTATGCGACCAAGTGGATACCGACAGACGCACCTCCTGCGCTCTCTCCATAGATGGTGACTTGGTCAGGATCACCTACCGGTTGTCAGCTCACCAGTTTGCATTAAAAGACGCTGTATTTCAACATACCTCCAAACGCCTCGATGTTCTCCTGAACCCAGTGCAGGGCCAGGCGCTGGTCTCGGAGACCAAGGTTGAGATGGCCGGTATCGGCAACCTCTTTGCTGCCACTCAGGAAACCCCATGGGCCGAGACGGTAGTTGATGGAAACGCCAATAATGGGCTTGCCAATTTTTACCGAGTTCTGTACCGTGAAGGAGAGGTTGTAGCGCTGGTCAACACCGCCTCCTTCGAAGAACCCACCGCCGTGGATCCAGAATGCTACAGGGAGTTTGTCCTCCTCAGTGTATCCTGCCGGGCGGATGATGTTGATGTAAAGACAATCTTCCGAGACCTAGAACAGTAAAGGATTAGTGTAATCCGGCGCTACGGTCCGTAAAGAGTCTTTGCATACCTGGTAGTTCCACTGGTCAGAGCCATAACCGTAGCACTGTAACCCGGGTTAGCCAAGATAATATGCATTGAAAGAAGGAACATACTTCTGGGGAATACTCGGTAGCTGGCTTGGCCTCATCCCAGGTGGTGTTCAAACCAACTGGGTTCCTGAAGCGCAAGTCTCCGACAGGTGGCTGCGCATAGGGGACGCCTAGGAAGAAGTCCTGATCATACTCGGCGGAGTACCTCCCAACGTATGAACCATTCTTGGTCTGAGCAGTCGGTGCGACACTGGAAGCCCCGAGGCCGACGAACAGCGCGGTGGCGAGAGCAGCGTTGCGCAACATGATTGGCAGTTGGTTTGCTGAGTGAAAGAAAGATCGAGCGGATAACTGAGGCTCGCTATGCTTTATACCGTGAGGCTTGAGCCTGCCCAAGAGGCATCTCGCGTCGAGGATATGTCCCGCGGACTATGGCTTGCGACTAAACATCTGCCGCTCCGTTCTTGAATCCGGGGTACAACGGTTGTTGCACCGTTTGCGCACAAGTGCGAGGCGCGGCCACATTCTGCGGGGAACATGACATCGTGGTGTTTGTAGAGACCATTCGGAAGGTGGAGGGGTATGCATATAGTCCAAGGCTGCCATTGGGCCGGTAGCATCTGGGGCCGATGTTTACCCATGAATTGGGAGTACTGTCGTTTAGCGTGGCAAAATACGGGGTTGTGGGGTATGGGGCATTACAAGCTTTTTCAATCATGAGACCGACGTGTCTGGATGTGTATGTTTGTCCATTTGGTACTTTGCAGTCAGAGCGCAAAAAGCACGAAGTCAGTGAATTGATCGTAAGCTACACAGTTGACGTGCAGTACGGCTTACCGGTACATGGGACCCTCACAACCTTATTTGAACAGGGCTGCTTACATCATGCTTGCGATCATATATCATACTACTACTACAAGTACATCGCAGAAACTTCCGGGGATCAATTGAGAGCTCCACTGTCATGCTTGGTGGCTCGGCCGAAAATTGCGCAATTGACTGCCGGTACATGAATAGGGGTGGTCTCGTCACTTGGATTCAACGATTCAGCATCCTTTTCTGCTGCCAAGACGCTTGCTCAGGAACCTGGCTCTTCCGACTTTTCGGCCGTATACGCTCCAACCATCGCGCCTTGTTTTGGTTGATGGTAAGGCTAATGGCGATGGATGCTACCTCACAGATGCACCTTGGATCTCGACACATTACTAGTGCAAAATCACGGACATCCTCGATAGACATCCAAGTTGAAGGCATTATGGATAGATTAATTGAGTGACACCAGCCCAACGGAGTACTAGCCTGCAAGCATACTCCTTTCTTTGTCTCTCAGCATGGCTAGACACAATACGAGCGGATATAGGATATAGTGACATGCCCAAGTACCTTAACAGAAGTGACCGGCCCCACATTACCCATCATGTCGCGGCCAAGTTCACCGAGCTTGGTGGGTACTTCGGTAATCGTCTTCCCGACACACGCTCTCTGCAGATGAATAGAGAATAGAAAATAGAGACCTCGCGGCGGTTTCTAAACACAAAGGAAAGATGGACCATATATTCCGCTATTCACCAAGAGAGATTTCCGTGCCGAAAACGTCGTTGTTCCAGACACATGCTGGGCGTTGCGTAGTAGAAGTGGGAAGAGCCAGCTGAATACCCCTCCTTCTCAGCAGGTCGACGGATATGTAATGCGTGCTTCGAACTCTGTCATCAAGCATTCACATGCATTCCCAATCACATGCCGGCTGGTGGGAGTTGCATCTAGGAGTGTGTACGTATACACAGCTGCGGGCATCTACCAGTCGGCAACTGCACCTCTCGAGTCGGCAATTACCCCATGTACAGAACTCCGATTCCTCGTCCGGAGCAGCCACCCGCACACCAGGTACGGACATTGATAATATGGCATAATATGCATACGCTATGGATTTTATAGAGCCAATAGCGGCGATAAATTGAGATTGCGGTGTTCGTTAGCGCAGCCTATGTTCTGACGTCATGACAGTGTCCAGGTCATGGTCTTTCACTGCCAAGCCTTTTAGGATGTGAAGAAAGAAAACGTAAAATTGAGTAGTACTACATGTCGTTGCGACTAAAATATGCTGTTATCTGAGCATGTAAACGGTCCGCTCAGGTTACTGTTGGGATCATTGTAGATCTCGATAAGAGCCTTGAGAGAGGTGTATAAGCCACCAATCATGAGGAAAATCGTCATGAGCATGATGGCGTAGTTTAGAATGGCCAAGAACTTCTTCCATGGGGTACTCCATTGTACCTTCCAGTTCATGTGTAACCAGAAAATGCTGGTGAGACCAAAGGTGAACCATGACACAAAAATGGCCGACGAAATGTTGAGGATGGACGAGAAGATTGGCACCGCGTTGGAGATGACAAAAGATACAGCCCAGAAAAGCGTACCAATGCCAATCCAGAGGGACCATGTGAACGTGTTGTGCACATTCACCTGTTCGGGCTTTGCGATTCGCATAATGGTGATATACTGTGTACGTATTAGTTTCGTGCTTCAGTCGGGGAAAAGGGTCAATCATACCATGTACTTGATGGCCGTAATTCCAATGACAAGACCTGTACCCAGAACCGAGGGAATCAGAATGCCATAGGCAATCTTAGCTGTAAGCTTGGGGGCGGAGCCAAGAGCAGGTGATGTAGTAGCATCGCCAGCCAAGCCGTAGATGACACATGCAACCACTATGTAGATGACTACTTCGAATCCCTTTTGCATGTAAAGTGCTGGGGGAAAGTCCCTGGAGGCGTCTCTCATCTCAGCCATGACGCTGATGAAGCTTTGGTTCCCCGCAAATGCAAACGCAATGTTTAAGAGTGCGTTGACGGTCTGAACAAAAGTAGGCTTTCCGACCAGAATTATCGAGACTTTGAAGTCGGAGGGAGCTTGTGGTCCGGAGACGCCCAGGGCAATCATGACAATCATGACCGCAGCCACAATGGATATCGTGCATACCCAACTGGCAGCGGCGGCGAATGTGAGCTTGCGTGGGATGCAGAGAAGCCAACACAGAATGTGCGGGAAAGCCATGAAAGCCACAGTGCAGAGAGCGTGGTTGGAGAGCGTGTTGAGAGCGACCGACAGGGTGATATTGGCCGAAGCACAAATGAGTACCAGGTTGAAGATGAAGGCAACACCGAGAAAGTACTCAAACGGTTTTCCGCCGACATAGAGAGCGCAGTCGACGAGATTGGTGGTCATGGGGAACATTCTGTGGAACTGAAGCAGAATATAGCCGCAATAGGTTGTGAGTCCACCGAATCCCAAGATGGCGATGATACCGGGTATGAGTCCGAGGGTTTGAAGGGCTTGAGGCAGACTCAGGATGCCAATTCCGACTTCGATGGTGATCAGGATGACGCATGCTCGCCATCGACCCAGAGTGCGATAGTTTTCGCCAGAAGCGTTGGGGTATTCGGATGCGCCTGCATGGCCGTCGCCCGTCCAGCCTGTTGTGATGTCGGTGTTGTGTCCATATGCCTCCATGTCCTTCTCCGAAGGGGGGTAGTCGGAGGCGACATCGCCGTTCGAGGACGTCTTTTGTTCTTTCTTGAGGAAGGCTTTCAGACCCATGGTTGAGATGGGTCACAGCAAGGTGGTATGGAGTATCGGGAGTCAATGGTAGGAAAGCACTTTGGTAGCGAGGACCGGCGAAGTGTGGTCTTTTGAACCAAAGCACCTCCTGTATCGGCCATGTCGAACCTGATCCTAGGACGTAATGTCTGCTAGTGGCCGAACAGACCCTTGAACGATCGTCTCCCGGCGGGAGCCGCTTTTCTAAGTTTGCCCTGTGGCCAGTTCAACGGACCCTAGACCGATATGCTATCATGCTTAACAAAGCGGAGTGCAGTTTGTGGGGGAAATGGCACGATAGGGCTGCAAGCGGACTAGATGAACGCGAAAATTGTGCTTGGATGGTGCGAGACGCGAGGAATCTCGAGGGTAGATGGGCTCAGTGGGGCGTGGTGAGTAATAGCTTCATGCTGAGATGTGACCGTGTTGCCTTCCGATCCACATTATCACGTAAAATTCTTCGAGAAATTTGCCGGACCCGTCTTTGCCACTTGGCAGGGTGATGAAGGCATCCGCAGTTCGGACGTCAGAGCTGAGACGAATAACTGGGGCGGTTCGGCTGGCTGCATCGCTGAATTTTTGGCGATGTGTGCTACAGAAGGCATGTTGTGATGAGTTGATGGGCGTGAGGCTCAAGAAGGGATGATGTGGCGGGGTGGGGCGGGACGGGACCTAACCCAATGATGCTAGGCAGCTTGCGGCACAACATGAGCACGCAAATGGGAGCACGCGACAAGGGCCGACTGCAGAATATGGCCGTTGAAGAGGGCGCAGATTGTACTTGGATGCATAGAGTTCAGTGAGTGGTGGTCCTGTACTACACAGAGGTTGCAGGTGTACGGTGTGTATGGGTCTGGTTTGGCGCATCGGTTGGGTGTGCGAGCCAACGATAGATGAAGGTGAGAAGATTCTACGCCCGCAAATGCAATGGCCGTCTCGGTCAGCGAGGATGCTGCTGCTGCTGCTGCTGCTGCTTATCTACTCTAAAGCGCAGAAGCGGACATCAGAAAACAGCCGGGTGCGTTGTGCTGTTGTGCTTTTACAGAAATATAAAGGTACAGGGCGCGTGTGATTGGCTGGCTGAGGGCGGCATGCAGGGCAACGGCGAGCGAGACCAGCCAGACCCGTCTAGTGTGCTGCCGTGTTATCATGTGCACACATCAAGTGATGGCGGTGAGGCGTGGATGCGCGTGCGATGCCGATGCCATGACACCCAAGCTGAAGCTGAGCACATTGTTTGCGTGGGACAACCACCAAACTACTGCCATGTACGAGAGAAAAGCAAAACAGAGGCGGTTATGACGGCGTTCCCAGTTGATGTCACAACAACGCAGAGGCTCTTCCAAGCCTGTCACCCTAGTAGCCCGTTCCGGCGCCGCTAGCGCCTAAAGGTGGGGTTTACGAGGGATGGGAGCAAGGTTCCCCGACGCAGCCAGACCGAAGTGGCATGGCCTTCTCAATCCATTGCCAGCCGTGGTTCTCGCACATAAGCACTGCAAGCCATCTGTCAAGTGTCATGTCTTGCTTCATTAGAGGCCGGCTAGTCATTGCAGCGCTGCGAGTAGAGGGGAGTGGAAGTCCCGCCAGATAGTGTCGGAGGCTATCTGCCGATCCTATCCGTTTTTCTTAGTGCCTGCCCAGGACAACAATCACCCAGAACTTTCCTCACACCACCGTCCTTCTCTCCAAACTCTTCGTCTTTTACACCGCCCTCGCCTCTCATCTTCTCCGCACACCCCTCCCATCTTTGTTTCTTTTTTTGATTACGTGCTCATATAGGCCAAGCGCAGAAAAGCCTATACTTACCCAGCATCCCACGCGCCACCCCGAGCCACAGCAAGACTGCGTGTTGGCAAAGCCGTAAGATTCATACCAGGTTGCAGAATGCCATTTCTCACAAAGAACCGAAGAAACAGCCTCCAAAATGCCGCCACCCACGACGACGACTTTCCTGCCGCCCAGCTTGGTCTTCTAGGTAAGCGTTTCCCCCCCTGAGCTGCTGCTGCTGCTGCTGCTGCTTACCATTTGCACCCCCCATGTGCCCGCCTATACTGACATGAACACACAGCCCTCGTTCGGGTCGCAGAGCCAATTGCCCTCACCTCGATCCTTCCATATGCCTGGAAACTTGTCTCCAACTTCCACGTTGGCACAGAGACAAATGCCCCCTTCTTCGCCGGCCTGCTCATCTCAGCCTTCTCGCTTGCAGAGGCCTGTAGCGGCATGTACTGGGGCGGCGTATCCGACCGTATAGGTCGGAAGCCCGTCGTCATACTTGGATGTATAGGCACCATGTCGTCTCTGCTCCTTGTTGGCTTAGCCCCGAACTTTTGGGTTGCTCTTGCCGGTAGAATTATCGGTGGTGCGCTCAACGGCAACATTGGCGTCATTCAGACCATGGTCGGAGAGCTGGTAAAGCGACCTGAGCATGAGCGTAAGTACTGCCGTTTTTTTATTGCAGAGAAACAAGATATTAACTGGTTAATAGCAAAGGCATACGCCGTCATGCCGTTTGTATGGAGTATTGGTACCATCATAGGACGTAAGTTGAATATGCTGGCCTGGTTTTGAATCCCCTGATCGCTGACGTCTATAGCTTCGATTGGTGGCTACTTTTCTGAGCCTGCGACCAACTTTCCCTCGGTGTTCAGCCCCACGGGTCTGTTTGCCAAGTTCCCCTACCTATTGCCAAACATCATCTGCGCCTCCCTGCTCTTGCTCTCTATCATCATGGCATATTTCCTGCTGGATGAGACGCACCCAGACAAGCAGCCACATGGATTCTTTGAACAATACGATGCAACTGTTGCAGAGACTCCACTTCTGCCTGCTCAAGGTGCAACCGCTGATTCTGCAGCAAACCTGACTGCGGATTCATACGGAACATTCAACTCGGTCGAAGTTGAGCGCGACGAGGTTTGGCGCGTGCGGTCCAACGGAGACTGGGTTGAATCGCCCGCTAGCGAGAAAGTCTTTACACGGCCGGTGATTATGTTTGTCATAGCACTGGGGATTTTCACGTACCACTCGGTAAGCACAGAAGACCACTGTGGCACAGAGATCAACGCTAACCGCTTCACAGATGACATATGACCACTTGCTACCCATCTTTCTTCAGGACAAGCGCGCCAACGACGACATGAATGCATTGGAATTTGCTTCATCCGCACTGGGTGGTGGTCTTGGCATCCCGATTCAGAAAGTTGGAATCATTCTTTCCATGAATGGCATAATCCAGCTTGTCATCCAAGCCCTCGTTTTTCCAGTGCTGGCAGATTGCTTCGGCGTGTGGAGGCTATTGCTCATTGTCACATTGGCACACCCTATTGCGTACTTTATTGTACCCTTCTTGCAGCTTCTGCCTGAGCACTTGCTTTACCCCGGCATATTTGCTTGTCTCACGGTGCGAAATCTGACATCCATTTTGGCGTTCCCACTGCTGCTCATTATGATCAAGGAAGCTACCCCTGACAAGTCACATCTTGGAAAGATTAACGGACTGGCTGCTTCGACGGGTGCTGCCTGTCGCACCGTGGCTAGCCCTATCGCCGGTCTGCTCTATGGTCTATCAATTGAGCTGCGATTCACCCCGTTGGCGTGGTGGGGCTCTGCTCTGGTTGCTATTTGCGGAGCACTTCAAGTGCCTTTCTTGAACCGCGCAGCCCACGAATGCCATGCACAAGTGCGAACTGCAGCCCGATGCTGCCTTGTCAAAGAGCGCCGTCGAAGCGAAGTTGTGCGCATTGTGGTGGAGGATGAACAACCATAAGAGCAAGGATCTTCTGTGCAGTACATATTGACGAAATTTCAGGACAAACCCTTTTTTTTCTTTTTGAGCATTTTTTCCTTTTCATCGCTGAGCTCTGCGAACAATGATGCAATTGGACGGCGTTCTGCAATACACGCACCTAGAATGATGAGTATTGGCGTTCAACGTGTATGGATTGGCGTTTCGTATACCTAAAGATATAGACATGGTCGTGGGTTGTAAATAATCATACTACCCTATGGCATTAATAGCAACACGGCATGTTTACTCCTGGATGAGTTCCTGATCACATGTTTTTCCCCCAATGAGTTGTTGATGGGCTATAGATGGTAGGTCACCCATACGAGGGTAGGTTCATGCACAACCCCAGGGTGAACACTGCATCCGTGCTGGCTTGGTCTTGAAACGTTAGGGCCATTATGTAAACACCGAGTGGCCTCAGGAAGGGTGGCAATAAAGCTGCTCCACTATGACATAAGATATGCCTTGGGCCGTCGTTTCTCGTCACGGGCAAGGTATGAATGGGCAGTCTGGGGGCTGACACGGCCACTGTGATGCATCGTGTCTGGTATATCCTTGCGGGGGTGCCCGCGACCTTGAAGACAATGCCGTGTGTCGAGGTGTAGGAGGACAGGAGGGCGAGGCGACAGATCCCTGCATTTGCGTGCAACAGCCACAGGGCCAGGGCAAGAGCAAATATGCCGACGCCATTTTTGGAAGACATGTGTCTGTGTCTGCGTCTGTGTCTGTGGAGAGGGCCGCCGTCAGTGTTGATCGCAGCAGGGCGACCCTGAATGATGTGCCGTCTGGCCCGATGGATGGTGGCGCACACGGACGAGCGGGCGCGACCGGCTTGACAAGTTTGACTTTGCCATTGTGGCCCTCTTAGCAACCCCATCGCATCGAGTTTCCTCATCCTTGACGCCCCTTGTAATCTTGGGCCTCCAAGCACTCGAGACGCACGGCGCCGAGAGACCCAGGGCCTGCGTCGGGCAAAGCTTGTTGTTACCGGCCCTCGTTGGTCGCTACATGGGCGCGATGGGTGAAGGCCATGAAACACGCTTGCGCGCCTGCTTTTGGGCGACAGCGCTTCACCTCCAACCAATCCGTCCCGATAGATCGGCGTAAGATACTCGAATAGGCAATCAAGGTTATGCAGCGTCCAGTATTCGGAAACCAGTGTGGACATGGGCAGATGCAAGGAACGGAAGACTGTCATGGTAAGCTGATGGGCGGCTTCTAGCAGAAGCGGAAATAGAACATGGCCATGAGACCGCCTCCTCCAGGCCTCGCACTCGCCAACAACACCACGTCGTTGTCGATTACCGCTGAGGACAAAAAAGTAACAGTATTGTGGCGTCGATCAACCCATTGATAGCAGGCGACAGGCGGCGAGCCAAGAAAAAGCCAGCCGCCGGGGATCCAATTGAGCGCGTACTGGATGGTTCGCTGGCCGCTTGCTCACACAGGCTGCATGGTAGACTATTTAGGAAACTATCTAGGGCGTTTCAGAAGCACCCCATGCCAGGGCTGAAGCAGTGTGGCCTGGATCCCACCACCACTCCCAGGCCGCCTGGTAACCGACGGCCGTAGAGCCATGTGGGCCTGCAGAGCGCGCGACAAGCCGACTAGGAGGCTGAGCATTCCGAGGCCCCATGCTAAACGATTATCGACCAATACATTGACAATGTTTCAAGCTTGCTTGTTTCGTCCCTGTGCTGGGTGGGAAGAATATATTTTACATGTTCATGCCGCTTTTTACACACACACCCCCATCAGCTTCGTCTTTTTTAATCACAGCACTGCTGTTACATTCGCTTTTCCCCCAGGTGGAATACACTGCCCTCTTTAGGCTACATTCTCTTTTCTTGTAGACCATCATTCGTTTCGGTCTCTTGGAACTTTTACCTTGCCATTGACACTCTTTACGTCTTGCCTTGATATCTACATTGTTTTGTAGACTATACGACTACGTATTACTACTATTATTCTCTACCCCACATTTCACAATGAAGACTACCTTTGCTCTTTTGGTCACTGGACTGGCCTCTCAGCAGGTCGCTGCCACTTGGAACTTCTTCGACAACTATGGCACACCCAACTACAGCAACAACAAGTGTAGCGAGAAGCAACAGGGTGGCTTTAACTGGTCTGACCTCAACGACGGTGACTCGGTCAGCAACTACGGAGACTTTGACTTTTCTGGAGGCTGGAAGTGCGCCAACTCTTTTGGCAAGCTTGACTCGTTGACCAAGAGGACTTTTGGCAACAAGTGCATCAAGAACACGGTCGGCAAGAAGCAGCCTGCTTCATTCGGCTGCAACAAGCGTGGTTTCTCCATCAGCCACATGGACATTTCTTCCGAGTTTGACGCTGAACTCGAGCTCCACTACACTATGCAGGACGGGTCTATTTGCAAGCAGCGCGGCAGCTGCTCAGCTGGTGGATCGACTCTTCAGAACACCCAGTGCGGTGGTGCCAAATCCGTCGACATCTACCTTGGCTCTCACCACAAGGGCGACCAGGACTCGTGCGAGATTGGTTTCCACAACATTGGCTTTGACTGCAGCCCCGAGACTCCTTACACCACCCCTACCCCGCCTGAGGTTCCTTCTACCACCAGCCCAGCCGAGTATCCCACTTCTCCTGCCAAGGAAACTCCCACCCCAGTCCCCAGCACTACTCCTGCCGATGAGTGTGGACAGTACGGTGGTGAGGGATGCGGTACTACGTCGGTTCGGAGGCCTACTGGTGGCATCTGCGAAGGTGGCGACTGCTCCCCTGTTTCTACTCCTGAGGCTTCCACCTCACCCAGCGAGACTCCCACTCCTTCTGCTGACTGCGGACAATACGGTGGCGAGGGATGCGACACTCCCAGCGAGACTCCTACCCCCGAGGTTCCTACTTCAGAGACTCTTGTAGAGACTCCCACTGAGACTCCTTCCGAGACTCCTTCCGAGACTCCTTCCGAGACTCCTACTCCAGATGTTCCCACTTCCAAGATGCCCGCTTCTTCGCCTGCTCCTTACACCAACACCTCTGCACCTGCATACACTCCTCCCACTCAGGTTCCTTCTTCGGTTGTTGAGAGCACCACTGCTACTCCACCAGTCGAGAGCTCTGCCACTCCTGAATGCGGTTACGGCCAGTCTTGCGAGGAGTCATCTGCTATTGTCACCTCTGCCGTCCCTAGCAGCGCTGCCACTCCTCTCCCTGCCACCAGCTCTGAGGCTCCCAAGCCATCAAGCCCCAGCTACCCTCCTGTGGACATTACCGACTCGGTCCCCAAGTGCATGAACTCGTGGCTTCAAATCTCTGCTCCTGGCTGCAAGGACAACACCGACGCCAAGTGCTACTGTGTCAAGCCCGAGTTCACCAAGAATGTCATTGACTGCCTTACTGCTCGCTGCGGAAGTGACGACGATACCCGCAAGGCACTCCAGTACTTCATTGGTATCTGCGCTGAGCACATCCCCCAGAACCCCAACATTGTCGGTGACTGCCCTTCGTACATTCCTTTGAACCCTACCCCATCTCCTCCTGCTGTTCCTACTGGTGGCGCCTCTGCTCCCGTTCCTGGCAGCTCTGTTCCCGCTGCCGCTGAGAGCAGCCCCGTCGCTGTTCCTACTGGTGGAAAGGGCACTCCCGCTCCTTCGGTCCCAGCTGAGACTCCCGCTCCTTCAGCCCCTGCAGAGTATCCTGTTCCTTCAGCACCTGCTGAAGTTCCGGCTCCCTCGGCTCCCGCAGAGTATCCCGCTCCTTCAGTCCCCGCTGGAACTCCTGCTCTCACTCCCATTGCCAGCACTGCCCCCCCTGCTGAGCAAACCCCTTGCACCACCATCACCTACGGCACAACCACCCTCACTGTGCCCCAGGTCCACTTCACCACCGAGCCCAGCACCCCTGGTGCTCCCCCCAAGCAGCCTGTCGCTCTCGTCCCCGGCACTGCGCCCCCACAGACTCCCGCTACTACTACTCCCGCCGGCGGCGCCGTCCCTCCTCCCTACCCCACTGCCACTACCCTGGGCACTGCCACCGTCCCTATTGCCTCTGGCACTGGCGGCGTCCGTCCTTCTGCGCCCGCTGAATTCACCGGCGCTGCATCGCCCTTCAGCATGGTACCTCACAGCGCGCTCTTTGGTGCGCTCCTTGCCTTTTTCGCATTGTAAAACAAAAAACAATGCCAATCTTGTAATGTGTGGTCGGTTTTTTCCATAAACCCCAAAGCTTTTTCTCTTATGTATAGTTGGCTTTTTCATGTGGAATATATATCATGTACATGGATGACATAGGTGGGATGTTTGGGATGCATCTTTTGTAATACTAGGGCGTTCTTAAAGGAACTGGATATCGGGAGAAATATGAATATTCCATGAACATGTTGTATTGTTTTGTCTGTGAATGCGTGTTCTTGAAGTGATATTGTTCTTTTGCTTGGTGTGCTGGCTTAATTTAGCATTTGATTGAAGTGGGGTCATTGTAAAATGGATATGATTGTTCAAGTCAATCCTTCTCCTATAAGAAAGCAGAATATTATTCTTTCAGCCTTTATACAGACTAATGCATATGAAGATGGCAATTCTTCTATTGACTACATCGTCAGCGAGTCTGTTGCTATCATAGAGGCAAAGTATGAACTCTCAATGACCATACGGATCACAGCGGGAAGCGTACTTTCCGCTCAACCTTAGTGGCCATGCCGAGGTATTGCATCACAGTACCAACATTATACGTAAACTATATGTGTGCCCCAGCGAGATACGTCGATTCTCGGACCTTACGATGTGCTAGTAGATATCCTGTACCCAGTAGGAACGGGGGTAATTTCAGTTCGATTTGCAAGGCTGTCGTGAACACATTCTAGATGGAAAGACACCTTTGCCAAACTAGCACGATCTGGTCATTCACATGGCACATCTCCTTGGCAATGACCCTACAGATTGCCAAGTTTGAGCGGGTACATATGCGGGGAGTTCGCATGTGAATGATTCGTTACCATGGGTGGAATGCATGAACCGAGGTCCATGGTGCTTGTGCCGTGTCAGGGTAAGCCCTATGGGCCTCAGGTTACTAGCCTCCCCCAGACCCCAGATTGCGCCGGAACGACAACAACAAAGCGCTTCCCCCTCCCTCACGTCATGATCACGTCTCACACCACACCAGACGCCCAGCATGTCGTCGTCGTCGGCTAGCGCTTCGCAGCCTTCTCCACCGGGCAAGCCACAGCCCATCGACCCCATCCTGCGAAATGCGCTGCGATACACCATCTCGGCAAAGGAGTATCAGTTGCTGCACCAGTACCTCCTTTCACGTGCGCCGGTTGTGAAGAAACGCAGCATTACCCCCAAGCGATACGATGCCATTGTCAAAGGTCCGGATGACTACAATGTCGCTGCCTTCCGCGCCGCGTTGCGCCTGGGCTTGGTGACCTTGACTGGGCTCAAGGCGTGGGAGGTGATCAAGACAAGGTTCTTGTCGCGAAGAGCAGTCCAGAGGTACAGCCAGTCCATTTTTCCCAGTGCAAAGAACAAGTGTTTTGAAAGGGACTTTGTGCTGACATGCTAGCAGGAACCCAACCCGTGTGCCCATCTGGAAATCACCCAATGTCCGTCTTAGCAGCTCTCTCGCTCTGATACTCCTCTTCCATCGCCTCCTGCGACGCGTCTTTTTGCGTATCCGCGAGAGTCTTCTCAGCAATGAAGCGCGCTCTTTTCGGCGGCGGAACCCGCGCATAACCCGCTCGTTAACGTCCACAATCGCACCAGCTATCGGATCCAGTCTGGCAGGTTTCTTCCTCGCCGTGTATCCTGGAGACCAACTGCGTATTACCATGGCAATCTACGTCATGACACGAGCGCTGGAATTCAGCTACAACTACCTCGAAGAGCTAGGTTACATGAAAAACAGGCCGAGCTGGTTCGGCTCATGGATGCTCATGCCCGTAGCATGCGGCCAGCTCCTCCACGCCTTCGTTTTCGACCGCGACTGCTTCCCCTCTGGCTTCGGCGACCACATTCTCCGAAACTCTCCCGAGTACATCCAAAAGCGTCCTGCAGACTACCCAAAGTCCGCACCCTGGCCAGGTACCTACGACATCGTCGATAACCTAGCCGAAATCTCGCGCCAGAGATGGCCACCCTTCATCTCGCCCATCCTCTTCCCAGACACCGAAACTCTGCCCAAACGCCTGGGCTCCATCTCCCCCATCACCTCCTCCGCACACCCCGCCATCAAATCCCTCTCCTGCGCCCTCCTCCACCCACAAGACCCCTCCTGTCTCCGCACTTACATCCAATACTGGATCCAAGCCTTTCCCAAAGTCGCCCGCCTCTTCACCATCTTCTTCGCCACACTCAGCATCCGCAAATACAAGGCCTTTTTATCCTCCCCACTCGTCTCTCTAAACACACTCGCCAAATCCATTCTCCGCATGTCTATCTTTCTATCTGGCGCAATAGGAACGAGCTGGGGCTCCATCTGCCTCTTTACAAACTTCCTGCCGCGCTCTTTTCTCGCGACTCAACGATGGTTCTTAAGTGGTGTGCTAGGTGGTATGTGGGGATTCCTCGGGCGCAGGAACGGCAGAACAAATTTCCTGTACACGGCGCGTATGTCGGTGGATTCGCTGTGGAAAGTGGGTGTTAAGCATGGGTGGTGGACTGGTGTCAAGAATGGCGATGTCCTGCTTTTTGTAGCTAGCTTGGCCCTGGTCAATACGCTTTATGAGGTTTCGCCTCGTTCTGTTAATAGTGGTGTTGCGAGGAAGGGGTTGGGTGTTTTGAGGGGAGAGGGTTGGGTGGATAGGGCTGTGGTGGGTAGAGATGAGGATGAGACGAAGAAGAAGAGGGAGGAGTAATGAAATGTCTGGTTCCCTCCCATATATACCTTGTTGTTGTTGTTGTTTTTTTGGCATCCAAATGTTTGTATTCAAAATCTTCCATCATGACGATAACGAAGAATGCCATAATTTCTAATCCTACTATCTTCAAACCCAAGTATCCCCCCTCCCCACACCACAGAAGAAAGAAAAAAAGTACGATTTTAATACATATAGTTATATATAGTTATATTGATTTTTGCCATTCTCGAAATACAGAACATGCTATAGAAAGAAAGGAGGTAATTTGGGTATATCAAGGACTGATGGTAGTCCCCCTTGCTAGAAAGGAAGAAAGTAAGAAAGAAAAAAAAATAGCCGACTACATCGCTCTTCTGCTGTACGCTTTGAAGCGAAAGTTCTTTCCCACCTTACGCCATACACACAAACACACGCACACCACCTGCCATTACCATCCCATTCCCATATCCCCCATGATGCCCAACCGTGACATCACATCACACTCAAGCCATATCCATCGTCACCGCACACTCCGCCAACTCGGGTTTCTCACCCCCATAACTCTTCGGCACACCCTTACCCAACTGAGTAGCAAGTTGCTTTCCATCGCTCAGGACGACAAACTTCCTGCTCGTTTCTTTGGCAACGACGAGCTTGACGGCGGTAAAGACCCAGCCCATGATTGCAGGGACGTTGACGAAGAACTTGCGGGAGAGAGTCTCTGGGTAGTGGCGGCCTAGAATCTCGATTGTCTTGTTGGTGGCGGCTTTGACGAGGGGGTCGCGGCGGATGAAGGAGACTTGGAGGTAGTCGTGGACTTGGAAGCCTTGGTAGGGGTCCGGGCCTTCGCCGTAGTTGGGGATCGGGGTTGTGGCGGTGGAGAGGGAGAGGGCTTGGACGGATTTTTCCATGAGGCCTACGCGCCAGCGGAGGAAGCTGTGTTTACTTGTTAGCCTTTTGTTTCTCTTTCTTCCTCCTTTTTCCTCTCACACGCAATGTGTGAGGAGAGTAAACATCAGAAAACTTACCCATCTAGATCCCCAAACGTAGCCTTGTTATCCTTGACAGCACCATAGACATTAAACGTAGTAATATCCTTCTTATTCGGGCTCTCAGGCACACCCTCAACCTCAAGAACGTAGCCCAGACCCTCGAACCGTGCCTTGTCAAATGTCTCGGTGGCAGCCTTGATGGGGTCAAACGACTTGCGCCACTTGAGCGTCTCGAGGAGCTGCGCCTTGGCCTTGTTCAGGTCATTCTGGTTGGCGCGCAGGAACTTTTGCAGGATGAGCTTAGTGTGGAACGCGTTGGACTTGCTGAGCTCGATGCCGTAGACCTCGCTGTGCTGCGCTTCGCTGACGAGCGCTTCGAACGCGTCGTAGAACTTGGTCAGAGGATGCTCGGGCGCCGTCTCGGGCCATACGGGGCCGGTGGTGGGTTCGACGGTGCTAGCTTCAGGATGCGTATCGCTAGTAGGAGTTGCAACGGCAGGCGTTGTTGTGCTAGTACTAGTAGCAGCCAGTGGTGCTTCCTCCGTCTTGCTCTCCTCCTTGCTCTCCTCCTTTTTCTCCTCCTTTGCCTCTTCCTCTTTGACTTCTGTCTTTGGTTCTTCGTTTGGTTCCTCCTTTGGTTCCTCCTTCTTTTCTTCCGCCTCTACCTTCTCTACCTCCTTCTCCTCTTCATTCCTTTCAGAGACGGAGAGATCAGCTACTCCGGCAGTCGCATTGCCCACGGCCTTGGCGTCCTCCTTTTTATCGGTGGACTCGACCGCTGGACTGGACTCGGGCTGCTTCTCTGGAGTTGCCTCATTGAGGAGTCCTGCGCCTTCGGCAGCTATCGCCTTGGTCTCTTCTGGGTTTGCTGCCATTTTGCGAATGTCTCAAATTCTGTGGTTGCAATGTGCTGTTTGTATAGTGTATTTGGGGATGTTAAAAGGACAACGGTAATCACGCTATAATTTCCGAAACCGCAATACGAAGACGCGCGTTCACGTGTTCCCCACCTGTCAATGAAGACACGCGTTCTCAAGCATATCGGGTATACGATTGAACTGGGGAATTCAATATGGCAATGGCACATTTGGAAAATGTTGCATACATGATCATTTGGTCAAGCTATAAACTTCTAAACTTGAGGGCATGATGGCGCCTGCCTACATCGTCCACCCTCCCTGGCCCACGCCAATACTGAACGTGCCTCGGCGTTTCTTGCATCGACCAATGCAACACCGCAATCTAGCGTCTTCTCTATAGGCAGGAACGATGTTCGCAGGGCTAGTAGCAGCTCATCGCAATGAGTAACAAAGCAATCTGCATCCTCATTAGCACAAACTCCACCCAATTGTGACGTGCAGGGATTCAAGTAAAAGAAGCAATCAGTCGAAAGATGAAAAGTCTCGAAAAGTGTGTCAATCAGTGGGGCGAACCCCTCTGAGTTAGCATGAATTGGTGTTCATCATAGCATACAGGCAGAACAAAATAAGTATTTACCTTTTTACAAACAACTGGTCGTCGAAAGTAGTGAGTAATCAAAAGTCTATCAGATACCTGAAATCGAGTCAGCTGCATGTCACATGTACAAATGTTGCGACTGAAGATTGTGTGTAAAAAGACATTCAGGTAATCGAACTAATTTGTTCCCCATGGGTAGGTCGGTATTTGATAATACACTTATTGCTCATCATTGAGAACGGGTGTTGGGGGGTGTTGGAGTGTATTCTAACCTTTTCGATCCAGTCATAGCTCCAAGAAGCCCTCCACATATCGAGCGCACTGTTACTGCTTGCAAAAATCGTGCCATATGCAGTGAATGCGCCGGGTATGTAGAAGGCTTCGCGAAGCTATGATGGGTAAGCCACTACGAGGCCGCGCCGGCGCATGCATTGCGCCAGCATGTGGTGAACAATCGCATTTGTCTGGAATCCTTGGAATCAGTTAGCATTGATTCGCGGATAGCTTCTTTGCAACAATTCAAAAAAGGTTGAAGATATCAGTTTTCCCATTTGGCTTGGGTGGTCGATCACCATGTAGTGTATGATAGGGGCGACACGTATGTTCATCATGATAGCGGTGACGCGAAAGAAAAGTAGAGGGGGGTTATGAACTTACCAGACGTTGCGTTGTGTAGTGAAGAGAAGAAGCCGTCGAGCTTCCAACTTTTGTACGGGAACTTTTCGCGGCGGGTTTTTTGTTTCGCCGGGGCAGCCAGATGGTCCGAGCGTTTACCATAGCGCTGTTGTCTCCATTGACGCGCTCACCGGCCATTCTTAGGTCGACATCCACGCGCTTTCCTTCCAACACCCCAGCCCACTCCCGCCTCACCACCAATTTCAACCAACCGCAACCGCCCATCATGGTCGCATCGACAACTGTATCGTTTGACGACTTTGTCAAGCAGACGCGGGAGAAGAAGAAGAACGAGACGCTCGCCCAGCAGTTCCTCGGCGGCGGAAGCCGTGGCCGGAAACCCAATGCCTCCGGTGCGGGCGCAAAGCCGCGGGTCGATTCTGAGAAGCCGTCTCTTCTCAGTCGCATAAACGGTAGTGCTGGTGTTCAAAAGCGATCGGCGAGTGCGAAGCCAGCCGGCAGCATCGACGGGAAATGGCAACACGACCTGCACAAGCTGAACAATCCCCGCGGCGCAGCCAACACCAGGAACCACCTTGCGCGAACGGCGTCGGCGTCGCAAGTCGAGCGCAACACAAGGACATTTGACAAGTTCGCCTCGTCGCTCAACCGGGGTGCGGGCGCACGCAGCAACGATGGTGCGGGTATCAGCATCCGAGGTGTTGCAAACGGAGGACCATGCACCGTCATTGCGAGCAACTTTGCACCCGGGACAACAGCCGCCGATATCGAGGCTGTCATGAGCCCCATTGGAGGAGAGACTCTAGGATGCAAGCTTTTGTCCGCAAGCCCAACGGTCATGGTGGAGCTTCAGTTTGCGACCAGGGAAGGAGCGGAGAATGTCATTGCGACGTTCAACAACCAAAAGGTCGGTCTATGCAGGGTTCCGAGCGGAGCGAGACTAATGCAGTGTACAGGCTGATGGCAGGCTTCTCTACGTATACATGAAGGACGTCCCTGCGAGCACCCATCTGTCGCTGTCCCGAGCCCCAGCTGGTCGTCTGACCCAATCAGCCGATGACATGGAAATCGACACAGGCGCACGAGCTGGTAGCTTCCAAGATGGACGATATGGCTTCAACGAAAGTGGTCATCGCGACCCACCACGAGGCCCGCGCCGTCGCTACTAAATCACACATCATTTTGACAAGTCTTCTTTAAATCCATCACACACGATACCCTTTCACGAACAATGGCGATAAGCGAAAAAAAAAAGTCCCTTGAAGAGAGGTTATGTTAGTCCCTTACGATACACGGATGAAGCGGGTTGAGAAACCGGAATATGGCTTTTTCCTTTGGCAACATAGGCATGGGGTCGCGCTACAACAGCCGTTAAGCATGGCCTTTTGAAAACTGTCGAGATAGGACATGGTATCTAGAGCATACTTCTAATTACACTTCCGACGGACACGGCTTCCACTACGGTTCCTTTAAGTGCTCTTCCATCCCTGGATTGCCGCATCAACCTCATTCCTGTACCTTTGCTGTCCCTCGCATTGCTCCAAGAAGACCTTGTATTTGGCATCCAACAGCTTCTTGACTGCCTTGTCAGCCAACGGCTTTACTGTTTTACCAGGCTTGCTGAGCCGATCCATGATATCCCACAGCGGCTCGCTCTTGCCATCCTTGTCTGTACTGGCGGCCTTGGCGCCCAACATAGCTGCGCCATGCACAACAGCCGCATGTACGTATCGTGGGATGAGCACAGGCATGTCGCATGCCGTGGCCATGAGCTCCATGAGTAGGCTGTTCTGGCACTGCGACCCAGACATGAATATAGATGAAATGACATGTCCTGATTTGTTCATCGCCGAAACAATTTGATGTGTCTGTAGGGCAATGAACTCCATTGTGGCATAGTAGTACAGTGCTAGACTGTCAAGACTCTTGTCGGAGCTTAGACCGATGACAGATCCCTTCATGTTGGGATCAGCTATAGGTGAGCGGTTTCCAAAAAGGTCGCCGTAGAAGAAAAAGTGGCGGCCGAGCCAAGAGATATGCGGTGCCTTTTCATTGTCGGCCATTTCCCGCAAGTGTTCGTTCAGGTAGTCGTAGATGTTCGTGTTGTAAGTTTCAGCAACAGAGACAGCCTCGTTGAAAGCAGGGTGTATCTCGATTATGTGCTTGAGTAGTTCACCTGTTGCACTCTGTCCACCCTCTGCCATCCAGTAGCCTGGTAGGAGCACATCTCGGTATGGGCCCCATACTCCGTCCACAAAAACGGGGTCGCGGGACATGGCGAGATGGCAGGTAGAGGTTCCTGCAACGGCGGCAAGACGTGTAAAGGCTTGGGAAACGTCGTTCTTGGGCTGATCCATATCGAGTGTGTCCTCGTCGAGCTTGACCTTGGCCCCAACAGTACCAATCCAACCGGCATAAGCATCGATGACGCCGCTGCCGACTGCGATACCCGGCTGAAGGCCCATTTCCTGTGCAGCCTTTTCGCTGAGCGTACCGACGAGCTCACCGGCAGTGAGATAACGTCCATTCTGCCAGAGGGTTAGTTGCGCTCTAGATATCTCAAAGCGATGGACAAACCACATTATCAACACCTCCCATGCGCTTAAAGTTGTCCTCGCATAGCTCCTCAAGACCGATTTCCTTGAGAAAATCCTCCTGCCATCCCTTGACACTTCCGTCAACGCCGACTGGTACGAAGCCTTGCTTGCAGACAACACTGCAATAGCTCCGGCTCTCGCTTCCAGTGGCAAGATGTGTAAGGGCGTCCGTTAGATCGTAGAACTTGCAACGATCGAATAACTCTTTTGGCATGTTGTTCTTGAGCCAAAGCACTTTTGGAATCTCCATCTCAATTGACATTTTGCCTCCAACATATCGAAGTAGATTGTGCTTGGTAGCATTGATCTTATTTGTTTCCTCTACAGGACGATGGTCGAGCCAAAGAATGACGTTGCGGTCATTGCCGTCTTTGTTATCGAAGTTGGGCCCGGTAACCGGGACAGGTTCGTCAGTGTCGTCCCTGAAGACAGCAAGGGAGCATGTGGCGTCGAAGCCAATGCCACGAATGGTACTCGGGTCGATGTTGTGCTGATCTATTGCTCGACGGACTGAAGAGCAGATGCATCGCCAAATATCTGTCGTGGATTGTTCCTGCGTCGTTTTAGTTTTGGCTAACGTTTGTACCTGCAGCAGCGTAAATTACATAATAACCAGTTTGTGGCTGCCAGAGACCAATGTTTTCTGATGCCAGTCCTACAATATCGCCTTGGTCGTTCATGATGCAAGCTCTGGCACTACCAGTACCCACATCAATCCCAATGTAGTGGTCGACTTGAGGGTGGAGCTCATTGCGAGGGTCAGTCGACAATTGCCGCGACTGCTGGCGCTGCGTCTGTCTGAATGGAATAGCCATAATTTGTGTTTTTGTGCGCGCAAAAGGACAAGGACACAGGAGGAGAGAAACAACAGGAGATTAGCAGAACTTGTACTTCGACAAGATAATGTTGAGCAACCGACAGCTGTAAATGCGGGATGAGCTCATAATAGCTCGGGGGAAGCTCTAGCATGGTGGGGGTGGGGCAATTGACAGCCCTTAGTTGCTTAGATATTCCATCTAATCCGGCTACTGGCATCTAGGGTCGCGGGTCAAGTGCCGATCTGGTCACGAAAGGGTTGTAGGGAGGTGGGCATCGTCACTTTCGGATCCACTTCTTTTGGTATACCGGCCGCTGTTGGATGCCCGCAACGCCACCCAGAGGCAAGTTTGAGTCTTGGGAATGACTTATCGGTGCAATTCCGGGACAAGCGGAGGAGCAGCATGAGTCAATGTCTACGCGGCTCGTGAGACGTGGAGTGAGGAGAGGGGTTGGTAGTAAAACCGAGGGTCCCATGCATGCTGGTGAATGCTCTTCGGTGATACGATTCGCCGTTGTACGCTAGCCAAGCTTCGGCTTCCAACACCAATGCGCGTACACTATAGTCGCCGTTTACATGAGCACGTCAGTATGCTATTCTCCAGACTTTTTTTACTGCCCCTTGCAGTTGCATCTTCGGTGACGCTCTATGTCGCTCCTGTTCCTGCCTCTGAGGGTACGGCTGCAATCGCTTCACCAGTACCCCTCGCACAGATCGACTACGATGCGGATCAACCAGTCGGCACCCTAGTCTCATATACACCCCCAACGGGCTCGTACTCCGCCGACCGCTTATTACGTGTCGGTCTCACCGATCCAAAATCGACCTCGTTACATGGCGTTGTGACTTCAGCGGCGAGCTTCTCCGAGCAATACCACAAGAAGATTGTCATCCACGTTGACGAGAAGGGCGAGCCTTTTCACGTTGGGTTCAGTACAAGTGCAAAAGGCAGTGGAAAAGAGGTAGAAGTTGAGATAAAGAGGAAGGATACAGGACCGAAGCCGGTACTGAACAAGCCCATTGTATTGAATGCCGAAGGAAAGCTGGGTGGAGAAGAGCCAGAGAAGACATTCTTGCAAAAGTGGGTAGAGCTGCGATTGTTATTAGGGGAAAATATGCTGACAACTATGCAGGTACTGGTGGGCTATTGCTCTCTTCCTGCTTGTTCAGCTAGCCGCAGGTGGTGGAGAGAAATAAGGACTAGACAAGCAGGACGTCTAAATAGATGCCTTGTTAAAAAAGGGGGTATATACATTGCCCGTTCACGTTACTATCCTATGTGATATCTGCTTCCGGCTACAATGTCTTTCATCGCGTGCACGATCCTCACATGACAGCACTAGCAGGCAATCCGCCAGAATAGTCTTCATATTCAAAGTAAGGGTCGTGAGCTATCGTACATTCCATATCATCAGGTTGATGTCAAATCATCTATCATGTTGGGTATAAGTATGCATGCGTCATGGGATTCCTCAGGCAAAAGCCGTGGAAGCTGATGCTGGACGGGACTCGGCTGGCGCAGGGACAACCGTCTTGACCAAGGAAGTAAGAGTGGGAATGGACCCGGTGGAAGCAGAATGGCCGGGCGCGTGGGTAGCAGATGAGGGTGTCGATTTTGGTTGATGGACATCCATAGGCAGGATCTCGGTCTTCAACTCTCTAGTCTTCTTCTGCTTGGGCTCGGGCGCCTTTTCGTTTTCCTGGACATAGAACTTCCGCAGCAGCATAATTGCCTCCTCTCGAAAGATGCCACCGGTGACAGGATATGGCTTGTCGACGCTGGGACTATCGAAGGGTTAGTGATGGTGATGTGGGTGTGGGTCTTCAAGGGTTGGCGTACTCAGAATGGATCTTGAGCACCCCTCCTGTTCCACCAAAGCGCTCGTTCCAGCATCCAAAGTAGACTGCGCGAATGCCATACTGACGGAGCATTGACGCGCACATGACGCACGGCTCAACGGTGACATAGAGATCTGTCTCGTTGAGGACAGAGATGGGATACTCAGACAGGATACCAGCAATGGCCACGAACTCGGCGTGTCTGGTGCCATTGAGAGTACGATTGGTCTCGTTCATGCCTCGACCAATGACCTGGCCATCCTTGACAAAGACACAGCCAACAGGCGTCTCGTCGCTCTTGAGTGCAAGTTCGGCCTAGCGCAAGGGATGAGTCAGCATTCAAGTATGTTGGATATGGTGTGTGAATGTAAGTATGCTGGAGCAGACGTGGGTGTGTGTGGCGTGTGCAGGGGTTGTTTTACCATGGCGATGGCCTCGCGCATGAAGCCCTCATGATACGCCCTCTCCTCCGGACCCATGTCGTCTGCCGTGTGAACCGCTTCGTTGTCTTGGCGGTCTTGTCGGAGCGCAGTGGAGTGAGATGGGTTGTTTGGCGTGAGCGATTGTTGCGCGAAGAGGTAGAAGAGGGCCAGGCCGAGGCCAGCAGAGGCCAGCGCAAGAGCCTGCCATGGCTGCTTCCCCTTCAAAATAGCATTCATTCCCCGTGTGTGTGAGGCAGCTGCGACTGTGAGAGATGTTCTGAAACAGAAAGTGCACGTCGGTGATTTGTCTGCGTGGCTCCGATCCAAGACGGTTTCGGCAAGCGCTAGCCGCTCTAGTTTACGTGGAGGCCGCGCCGACCGAGGGCTGAGCATACCTAGAAGAAGCAAGCAACCGTAATCATTGCCATCGCAACAAGCAGGCAGCCACCCACTCCGCTATACCGCACGCCTATACACCTGCTCTACTGCACCGCCACAACTACATTACGCACTCGCAACCCACACCACCAACCCAGCCCACTTTGTACAAAACCGACACTGACGCTCGTCCAATCCGTCTTACAGTAGCTCCGTCCACACAGCTTGCGCCGTCAACAAACCGACCCAGACTGCACTCGACATTGCCCTATACTTACAGCTGAACTCCCACGAGGCTTGATTCCAAAGCAAACATGACGCTCGCAGAAGAGTTCAAGTCGCGAAATTTCAGTAAGCTATCTGCTGCTGCTACTGCCGCTGGCGCTGGCGCTGTTGCATTGTTGCTGACATGGCATCTTTGAAGGTATCTACGGACAATGGTCAGTCGCGTCCCCTCACCATCTTTCCACAGGCCACCCAGGCTTCCCACAGACATCACCAAGATACTGTCAGGGGGAATCGCCAAGCATGAGCGGTGTTGGAAGACCATCAGACCACTACACGGTGTGGTGGACTCAAGCACCATCATGACTACTATGCCACGCACCTCCATTGCTCTCCGACCGTGTCCGCTAACTCCACGTCTAGGACCGGAGTCCTATGTATATTCCTATGCTTTGCGCTGGGTATCGCCAACATCTTCCACGCCAACTTTGTCATTGCGTTCAGCATCGTATGCTTGTACGGCTCCTACCTCTTGTGGCGCACTGGGCCTAACGATCTAATCAACGTCGTAGGGTGTGCTCCTTCGTCATTATATTTATTGAGATACCGCTCCTTCTTCGCATCTGTCCAACCTCGTCGAAATTCGACGAATTCATCCGCAAATTCAGCTCCAACTATATGCGCGCTGCCATCTATGGTGTGATGAGCGTTATACAATGGATCAGCATTTGGCCTATGGCCACGAGCTTGATTGTCGCAGCCATCTTCCTGATGCTTGCTGCAGTCTTCTATGCACTTGCCGGCATCAAGGGCCAGCAGTTCCAGGGCAGCAAGACACTTGGTGGACAGGGCGTTGCACAGATGATCATCTAAAGAAGAGACTCACATGGCGGGAACAGGATGAGAGATTGGATGAGAATGTGGTAGATGTGGGCAACGATTGCGAATGTACAACCTGTTTTGGAATACACACAGGGACCGAGGGCGAAATGGATTCTGCCATAACAGCCGCATCCTGGTGTCGGGCCACGATTGAATCTGTTTGTATCACGGGTGAAAAGCCAGGCGTTATTGGGAGATATCTATCACAGGGATTGCCTGAAGCCGAAGGCGTATGGCCAAACTTAGAGGCACGAGAATGCGATACTATATTTTCATTTCTGTGCTGTGCGTTTGACAGTCGAATATTGGTCATGAAGTACTAGTAGTAGCCCAAGGCGGGGGAACATACGTAACTGCACATGTGGAGACTGTGCAGGGCCTATTGGAAGGCCTGCAAAGTTCTAGAAGCTTGCATTCCCATCCACATACTGGGGGGGGGGGGGGTGACGCTGTTCAATCTTTTCATCCTATGTAAGCAGACCATGCTCTACTCACGGACAACGCAGGACAGATGGCATGTGAAGGGATGCGCTGGGCTCAAAAGCAAAGAAGGATTACTGCCGTTGACCTAGACCTAGGCTCTGCTCGCCCTTGTGCATGCCGATGAGTGGCTGCTAGGGATTCGCCAGGAACCACACTTTCTCGGCGCGGGGAACACTAGCGGCTTTTTCGTGCCGGGAGTCGCACACATCATTGAAGAGTCTGCAGTATGGCGCGCAGTTGATAAGAAGCGTCCTCGTCCTGCAGAGTCCAGTCGCGTTGGCTTGACCGGACACTTCATAAGGCTAACGAGATAATTGTGGATAGCCCAAGTTTGCCAGGCTCGAAAGCCTCCACGTAGTTGTTGTTGAAGTCGCATAGTCCTCGATGCGGCATAGTGGCTGGGCACCTCTGATGTTCATGTCCAACGCGACAGGCACAATGGATGGACAGCGTTTGCGGAAGTGACATGTTCTTCTTCGTCTTTTTTTTGTCAACTCAATGCAAATACTGGGAAGCACACGACAGAGCAAATAAAGCCAAGTCACCAAAATGCGCATGCATACCGCGGGCGCTGATGATGGTTGCCGCGTGCCAGACGCCAGACGCCAGGGCCCCATGCGCCATATCCAGGCATGATGCAAATGCGGGTCGCAGAGCTGTCTACTACTTAAATCCACCACCCCAGGTTCACCACGCCAATCCACTCTGCGCCATTTGGCAACACCATACCGAACCATCCAATTTTCCTCTTTAGCCTCACTTTGAGTGTTGGGCCTAATTGCGTGTCGTGCGGTGAGTTTGCACTATAAAACCTCGCCCTGTCCCGCAGCATTCGGGCTCTCATTTGCACTGCCCCTCATTGGCTGGCTATAGCTCAGTGGAGCTGGCTGACCACTTCTCTACATTTGTCTGTTTCTTCACTGTTGTCAATGCCGCTGTCTGTCTGACGCTCGACGTATCAAATAACCAGTCCGTGTCTTACCTGTCACTGACATTGATTTTCTCTCAGCCTTCCAAGACTCCCCGCAGCCAACGCAACACCTCTACCCCACATAGCCCTCGAGCAACGGCGAAGCACACAATGACCGCTCAACCAACAATACCTCCACGCCCATCGCGCTCCCAGAATAGCCGTTCGCCGGCGCCGGGAAGCCATATGGAAGTTCCCAAGATCCCCCCTCGTCCGAACCGCGGCATGGACCGCTCCGTCTCTCCAAGCGGGGACAGATATGCCCCCTCCCCGCTCAACGATCCCACCTATGTACCCGGTGGTCCACCAAAAGATAGCCATCGCCTCAGCACTGAGGTGCCCTCTCGTCCTCCCAGTGTCTCTATGCCTTCGCTCGGAGAGGAAGGCACTGAATACGCCAGTTTCGAGGACTTGTCCAAGACTCTCAATGAAGACAACCAGGGTGGCTCTCCACAGCATACCAAGAATGTTGCAGGCGACTTGCCCTTGCATGCTCCGACTGCCTCAGTTCCGAGCTCCACCGCAAAAACACGGATTCAGGCTGTGACGCGGACCGATTCGCAAACAGCAGCCGCTGCTGGCTTTGGCTCGCAACTGTCAATTGATGACAAGGTTTCACAAGCAAAGTCTGGCCGTTCTGGCTCGTCAGCTGGTTCACGCCCTAGCTCAATCTACAACGATCAGGATGAGCATGGTATTCCAGAGATTGGTGTACAGGTGCCCATGTTTCGCAATGCCGGAGATGTGCAGGCTCCAAGCCCGGCTCCATTTGCGCAACAGCCCGGATCTCAAGGAGTTGGCTTCCATCAGAAACCCAGTGGTCGTCATCATGGGCGTACAAAGAGCGGTCGCGAGATCTTTCACGGACCTCCTGGCAGCTATGGCATGCACGGCCATGGCAAGATATCGACAGACGAATTTGAGCAAAAGTGGTACGAAAAGCATCCGGACGATTTGAAGCGTGAGAAGGCGGGCGAGTATGGCCCTCACATCCAGGAAAACAGAAAAGATTACCACTGGGGCGCGGACAACCTGGAAAAGCTTGTGCACACAAGGTCGCAAGACGTCGGAGTGGGTACGCTACTTGATCCTATCAGACGAATATGCATTTGGTATTAACCTTGTTGCGCAGGCACTAGCCGGGACGTCGTTGGAACTCCTGATGAGCAGATTGGTTACAGGGCCACCGAGGAATATGCCTCAAGGATGGCTTCTCCCAGACCGCAATCTTCTGGTGTGACTTCTTTGAACAAAACTCGCCACGCTGACTCCCCGCTCCGTAACGAGGCCGGCCAAGAGGTGAATGACAAGGGAGAAGTCATTCATATTGATCCGCCTACACACCGTTCTAGTAAGGTTCATGGTGGAGGTTACGACCCCCCTACTGCAGACCTTGGACCGCGAGGCGGTAACACTGCTGCTGAGGGCGGATGGGTTACCGAGCGTGGATATGGTACACCTATCCTTGCCTCTGATGAACTCAAGAAGCACCCAGATGCTGAGTGGAGGCAACCTGCCGTGTCACCTGAGCTCGAGCGCCACGGCAATGAATACATTGCCAATGAGGACGGCACGTCACAGTACCTCACCAAGCAGCGCACCTCCAGTAGGAGCTCAAGTAGGAACAGGAGCATACAACAGCAACGCGTGATTCCGAGCCCAGCCCAGTACGAACATAGCAGCACTCCGCTTGAGTCCCATAAAGAATATGAACCGCTCTTCCCAGAGGATGAAGAGACCAAGAAGCCAAACTCAAAGGTTGACGAGGTCAAGCGTCCTAGCTATGCTCGCCACCACTTCCCAAGCCAAGATGTTTGGGAGGACACGCCTGGTAGTCTGCAGCTCGAGACTACCGTTGATACTCCCCAGGAGCCTGAAGAGCCTCAAACCGCCGTCAGCAAAGGAGATGTCAGTCCTGCCAAAGCATTTGAAAGCCCAGAAACAGAGGAGCAACGCAAGCGTCAGATCACTGAGGAAGATCAAAAGTCATTCCTTTCGGATCATACGAAGCAATTTGCTGCCGAAAACAAGCTTCTTGGAAAAGTGCGAGACGAGACACCAGGCCGCCCCGGTATGCAGCAACGTTTCCCAAGTCAGGACATCTGGGAAGACGCGCCGTCACACGGATACCTCGAGACCACGGTCAGCACGCCACAGATGGAGGAAACGAACGAGTACGCCGAAGATTCCCCCCAGGATCAGAAATCCTCCGCCCCTGCTCAGCCTATTATCCCTGCCCGACCTGTCAGAAAGGAGTCACCTGCGGGGGGAACGAGAGTACCAATCGTCCCCGAACGCCCAAGGGGGCATGCCTCAGCACGCCCAACCAAGTCATCTACTGGCCCTTCAGAAAATGGTTCAAGTGCGCAGTCACAAGCCAGCGAGAACGAAGCTTCTCCGCATAAGGCGAAATCAGTGCTGACTGGTCGTCCAGCTGGAGGCAAAATTGCTGCTCTCCAAGCCGGCTTCCTCAAAGACCTCAACAGCAAAATTGGTCTAGGGCCACAGGGTCCTCCCAAAGTTAAGGAGCCTGAGCCGGAAGTGGAAGAAAAGGAGGCAGCACCGCTGCAAGATGCTCGAAAGAGTCGGGCCAAGGGTCCACAGAGGAGGAAGCCTGCTTCTTCTCCAGCCCCAGGCGGTGCGGCTGCTGCGGCTGCCGTGCCAGCTCAGAAACTGAGCGTTGGCCCTGTGACTGCAATTTGGAGTTTTGTTGAAGACGGTAGCCTGGACGTCCCAGCTGCCAAGATGGCTGTGCAGATACAGAAATCGCTCAATGTTCCTGCACAGGCTGAAGAGCCCGTCGCCACCAAGGCTGCAGCGGATGAGAGTGTTGCGCCAGAATCAGAAAAGCCGCAACTGACCAAAACTTTGTCAAAGGACGAGGCTCAGCCTGCTTCTGCAACCGAGGCAAAGACTGAGGCGAAGACTGAAAATGCTTCATTGTCTGAGCAAGTGTCCTCTGTGGCATCAGGCACTCTTGAGTCATTTACATCTAAGGTCTCAGCTGCCTTGAAGCTAGAGGAGCCTGTGGTGACGGAGAAAGCACCTGGCTCCGCTGACGCCCCTGGTGCCTTTCCTGGATCAGGTCCAGAAGCAGTAGACGGAGGCAACATCAAGAGTGCTGAATCTGACAGCAAGAAAGTAGATGAGCCGGTCGTCAGCAAGTCTACTGAGGAGAAGGCATGATGATCTATCTATCTATCTTGTCTGTAGAGAAGTAGGATGTGAAGGAATATACACGATCTTTTTCATTGTTGTCTCGAGTTAGATTTCAGTGTTTAGCAATCAAAGTCTGGATTACTTTTGTTTGCAACTAGAATTCTTTTTGTTCGTTCACTCATGCAATGCTAAGTGAGAAAATGAGAATTAACAGCAACATGATTGTCATTCTGTTTGACTTGAGGGGGTCATGCATGTCTCTCTTCTCTTGCGTTGTAAAACGTGCAAGAGGTATCGTTTCGGTACTTGATCTTCTCGATGAGTAAGTAACCCAAGTATTTGACGTTGCCAGCTTTGAAACTATTGATTTTGCATTGCTAGGCGCCCTATTCACTGGAATTATCGCCATGATCTCCCTCACCAGATGGATTTGATGTTTCATCCTTGTTCGCATCCAGCTCTGCAAGCATAAAATTCAACCACTTGACCGAGTTCTGCCGCGAAGGATGATCATCTCGCAGCTTGTGAGCTTCAACAGCGACAACACTCTCCAGTAGTGCCACTGCCCTGTGTACCTGCCCAAGCTTATAGTATGCTACCGCGAGCATGTGCTGCGATGTCATTCGATGCGGATGCTCTGGCTCCAGCGTCTTATCGTCCACGCTCACGATGTGTTCCAGGAGCGGCACTGCTCTTTGTTCTTGTCCGTCTAAAAGGTACAACTGTGCGAGGGCGTGCTACGAGCCCAGTCGATGTGGATGCTCTGGCGGCAGCATCCGTTCTCGAGTTTTGACAACTTTTTCTAGAAGTGGGAATGCCTTTATCAATAGATAGCAGTTCTGGCATGCTATTGCGATGGTCTCTTGCAATGATATTAGTTCGTCGTTCTCTGGCGCTAACGTTTTCTCCGCTACTTTGATAACATCTTCTAGAAAAGCGATCGTCTTATGCCACCGTCCGTCGAAATTATATGCTTGTGCGAGATCTTCCTGCGATCTCAATAAGCTTGGGGCATTTGACGATGAAGTCTCCTTTCTTATTTGTACTATGCGCTCCAATAGTGGTATCGACTTTTGCGGTTATCTGTCGTACGTATATGTTACCGCGAGGTTGTACTGTGAGTATAGGCGGTCTGGGTCATCCTCACTAAGGTGAACTCTCTGTTGACATGACTTTTCCAGCCATGCCAACGCCTCCCGATACCTGCCATCTATTCGCAGACACACCCCCATTCGTAGAAACAGCTCAGAAAGGTCCTCTATATTGCCGTGCTGCCTGCCGTTAAGCAACTGAAGCGCGTGCGGCAAGTACCTCTCCAAACGGCCCGGTTCTGGTATTTTCCTTCCGGAAAGACATGTGCAACATGCCGGATTGCACCTTCCACTACCTTGTTTGCATCGCCGTTCTTCTTGACCCAGGTCCGTGTCGCTAGGTGCACAAGTCGGTGGATGTCGTACCACTCTTCCTCCTTTGTCTCTGTATGTTCTTCGCTCTCTTCCTGTGTGCCTTGACTGTTACTATTGCGTCTTACTAGAAAGGAGTATCCGCACAGCGTGCCAATGGCTCTCTCCATCTCCTCTTCAGAATCTTTCTTTGGCCGCAAGGACCGTGGTACGGCCTTCCACTCTATAAAGGATATAAACTCAAGCAAACCTGCCGCAAATGTATCGCGCTCGCGTAACTGGCTGAACGACACCACCCACGTAGTCGCCACTGCGTTCACTGAGCCTTTGTATCGCGTGTTGTCACGAAAGTCTCTGCTTAGTAGACCGATAAGATCTTTTTCAGTATTGTGCAGTAATCCAAGATATTTTTTGATTGTCATGCGATTCATGTTCAGATACGCAGCCGCCTGCGCGATGGCCAGCGGTAGCCGTGTTAGCTCTTCTAGTAGCTCGTCTCTCGCCGTGTGGTCACAGAGTAGCTCTTTCCTGATTATTGAGCTGGAGAAAAACTCGATCGCGTCCTGACGATCCATGGCCTCCAGCTCCAGAACATCGTACTGTGTTAACGATATCGCTACCTCCATCGTGCGTGTTGTGTACAGTATGATACCGTTCTCGCTCTTTGGTAGATAGTCAACGATGCCCTGTGACTCTGCTGTTTCGAACAAGGTACTAGGGTCGTCAGCGTTGTCCACCACCATCAGCCACCGCCCTGCTCGACTTGAGCTCAACCATTGTTTCACTCGCTCTTTAATGTCTTCTTTGTCGTCCGCCACTTGCGGTATACCCAAATTTTTTACGATGCTTACACATGCCTGCTCAAAAGTCTCCATGCTCAGGACAGGCACCCAAAAGATTGAATAATCTGGCCATTGGTCTCTCACGCTGTATGCAAATTGCAACGCCAACTGTGTCTTGCCTGTCCCACCAAGCCCCATAATGGACAGCTCCTGGCAGTCCTGGTCCATCATTAGCCTTTTCTGCAAGAGGTGAAGCTCTGTTTTTCGTCCAACAAAGCGTCGATTGATAAGAAAGGGTATGTGGTAGTTAGGTTTGGGTACGTTTCCTGCTGTGGCATCAGTGCGCTATTACAAGACATGAAATAAGATAGCTGCGGCAACACTTACCACTTGTCTCTCTCACGACTTTTTCCACCATATTTAGCTTGGACAGCTCTGCCGGCGGTACCGCTAACAAAACTTCTTTCGCATATGCGGCCGCAGTCCCGGCTGCGTACGGCTGCCACAGCTTGTTTTTATGTGAGTCTGCGTAGTCGCAGATACCGCGTATAACGAGACAGCGAAAGCTATTTAGTAGCCCTGCTGCTTCCATCTCAAAACACAGTACTTTGCCGAGCCTAACACTGACTCTGTCTCGTTCAGCAGCACTCCGTAACACTCAGTTGCCAGATGCGATAGTGCCGTAATGTACCACTACTTCCTCCCCGACGGGGCGTGCCTGTCGAGTCTTCTGTCTGTCAGGGCTGCACCTATCGCATGTCGGCCCTGCAACATGGTCGTATGTTGCTTCAAAAAGTACATCAATCCCTGCGTTGCTGCGTCGTAACTTGGTCATGCTTTCCAGCTTGGAGATATGTTCAGACAGCTTGCTTCTGCCACGCAGGTCGTTCGCCTTTACGCGCGCGACAGCTGCTAACAGCACCTCCAGTGGTGCATCCATTGATCCCGTTCGTTCAAAGCCGCCTGGTTTTGTTTTCCCCATATCATACTGTACTACACCAGCAAGATTCCCGTGGGGCTGGCTGACAACAACGTCACCTAACCGAACGTCTGCTTCAGAACTCGGAACGCCGCCACCAATGCCGACCATCAACCCAAACTGAATGTTTTTAAACGTTGCTTGCATTCGAGTTGCCGCTACGGCTGCTGAGTTATTGCCGATCCGACCGGCAGGCAGGCATACAATGGCGACGTTGTGACCGCCGACAGAGCCTAGCGTGTACAGATTCTTGTCATTGTCAGATAGTAGGTTGTGCTCCAGGCCAGCATGCTCCTCGTCAAGCATCTCCTGCGCCGCCACCATCTCGACAGGCAGTGCACACACCCATCCTACTGTGTAGTCTTCGGGTCGCAGCTGGCGTGCCATGTGTCGTCATAATAGAGGTAGAGACGAGAATAACTGTAGTACATCAAGGATGGTAGAGGTGAGTTGTTGGCGCCGCAGCTGAGTAGCCGCTCAGCCTGACGACGTGCATAATCCTTGGCTGCTCACATGATGAGGTGGGCTGTTGGTGTGCAGGAGATGTTGCTGCAGTTGCAAGTAGTAAGGTGTGGGGGCAGAATAACAACACGCTCACTGGTCGGGCATGAGGAACCTTGCTATATTTGGACTAGGGAGTGGCATAGTGCCATGTCCTCCTCTGTACGCGACTACGAGTATAACGGACACAATGATGGATTCTTATTCTACTTTATCAATGAATACTACACGAAACTGGCCTCATTCAAATCAAATTTTCTCCCCATATGGCGCCCCCTCGAGCTTAAACCCACCAGGCTGCAGCTTCTGGAACACACCAACAGGATCGTACTTCTTAGAGACAGCCTTGAGCCTAGCCAGCTTCTCCTTACCATAACTCGGGATAACATTCTGGTACGGCCCAGCATAGTTTAGGTAAATGAAGTCGTGGTACTTGCCCCGTCTCTTTGCTTCTGCCTTTGCAACACTCAAGAAATTCTGGGCAGCTCTTTGGATCTTGGTGTCTTGAGAAGCGTCGTCCCAGACCAGATAAAGGAGGCTGTGCATCAATGGTCCGTCCGTGGGAGAGAGGCCGAGCGCGTTACCGCCTTTCTTGCTCATCTTTTGCATGGCAGGTACAGTGAAGGCTTGGAATGTCAGCGAGCCCCTGTTGGGCATGGCGGTGAAGTCCTGTCGATGGCGTTCTTGGAGCCAGTTCATGAGATCCCGATCCAGTTTGAAGGTAGAAGCCCAGAATGCGTAGCGCTGACCGTTGGGCATCTGTTCGGTTATCAGGGAGGTGTCATTTGCCAAAGTTCTGTTCATGGTGTCGGTATGTATCGAAGTGATATTGAGGTACTTTTTGAGGATAGTGGGGGGGTTGAGCTCGTTTACAGGCTCGAGGTACTCTAGTTGGATTTGTGCGGCCGCTTGGCCAGCTCCCAGAGCAAATGAAAGAATCTGTGAAGATTTAGGGTCTTTGTTGGCGTCTTCTGCCATCGAAGCAAAGGCATCTATAAGAAGCGGGTAAGTAGCCTCTGGGTGAATTTGGAGTCCGCCCCACATCAAGCCCTGGGGAATTGTCTCCAACTCAAATCGGGTGACTATACCGAAGTTGTTCCCACCTCCACGAAGTGCCCAGTAAAGATCTGGGTAGATGGTTGGGGTGACGGTGATGATACCACCTGATGCAGTGACGACTTCAAAGGAAGCCACGTTGTCGCAAGCATATCCATAGATACTGGATTGGTGACTGATACCCCCGCCGAGAACGAGGCCAAGGCCTACCTCTGATGCGCGGCCACCCATGACAGCAAGGCTGTGTTGACCAAGCTTTTCATATACCGCCCCCCATCGATTTCCTGGCCCTATGAATGCGGTTTTCTGGTCGCTGGAGAGTGTGATTTCGTTCATGTCCTCCATGTTTACCGTGATGCCATCTTGAATGTTAGATGCACCAGGGAAGGCAGTATGTCCACCGCCCTTTACGGCAAAGGGACATTGAGTAAGACGAGACATGAGTACCAAGATTGATACATCTTGCGCTATTGATGGCTTCAACACACAAGCTGGGTCCACCAAAGATGCTTGTATAGACCAGTATCCACTGGTGAATGCATCGTACGCGGGTGATCCGCTGGTGAGAAGCTTGTTTCCAAAGATGGTTTTGAGGGCACCGCACTTTTTTGAGAATCAGAAAATGCCTTTGATAGATAGCAGTATGACTTACAGCCGCCGTGCATCCGGTTGAGATAGCACGTCTTTCAGTCAGTGCATCCAGGGCAGGAATGGCGGAGACGTTGACGCCGTTCGCAGCCAGAGCCTCTACAACGTTAAAGTCCGAGGCCTCAAACACGTCTTGTGTAGAAGCAATGGCAGAAAAAGCCCCAAGCGAGACAACCAAAGAGGCCTTCATACTGTGCGGCGCTGTGTCTTGCAATGAGATTAGTAAAGGGGGTGCGTCTAAAGCAGGGGAGGTACCTCAAGTGACAGTTATGACACCCAATGGCCACTTATAAGAGATGGAGAGCGCCTCGGAGTGTAGCTGCGTTAAGAAATTGACATTTCACTCTGCATCTATTGCCTCGAAATCAGTCGAAGGATCGCGTCTAGCTGCAGGGTACAATTCAACTGACCACGGGCTACATGTGCAAGGGCTAGGTACTAGTGTAGAGGTGTAACAAGGGTATATTTTCCCAACCGAGGATCATACTAACCCGGAGTGGCGGCTCATTAAGCAATAGCTGTACTGAATACCAGTCTCTCTTTAGCAGTTCATAATTTTTATTACTAGGTACGAGTAAAAGGTACATATCATGAGTTGATGAGATGGTTCCAAACCTCGCCGCAACATCATCCTTGGTTGGGAAAACACAAGTACCCTAGTTACCATGTACGCACACAATCAAAGCGTTGCAGCGACTGTTCTCAATCCGCCACTCACGGGCAGCCGAGAATTCTTTACTTGCTGTTGTGTCACATACTGCGCCGCCTTGGCGACGAGATGTAGTGGCATGATGGGAAACTGACCGGTGCATTAGGATTTCAGAATTAAGCTTAGTAGGATCTAGATGCAGGGATGCGCAGTCTTTACTCTCAGATTGCGTGTTGATTCGAGCTCAAAGCCCATCCCTGCATCTGATGGAGCCCTTGATGCGAAGGAACGGCAGCAACCCACCAATGCTACTACTACACCAAATACAAGCTGGTTCGCAGGATATTAGGGATCATCGACTACGTACTTACGCCTCGTAATTCCCGTTTTGTCCAAGACCTACGCCGTCAGAAGAGGGCACTCTATGTCCTGCATGAGTCCTAACCAATATCATAATCGGCAGAGCTTTCCAGCCAATGTTGAGGGAAGATGTTGGCCGTTGTGCGCACGCTTCGCGTGCGCTAAATCCGTGCCGCCAACATGCATGTGCCGCTTGGACCGAGACGCCTCATCTTTTCAAGATGCTCCGTGAAGGGATTACTCTATTTGAGCCCCAAGCCCGCTCTATCCTCGTGCGGGAAGTTCGTATCGCCAAGATGCGGCAAATTCTCCCTTGATGAAGATGGTACCGAGGAGCAACAGCAATCAACGCAACGAATCTTTTGAGAAGCAATCTATCAACAGAAACCACATTATTTTCTACAATCTCGTGCACACTCATCAATACTAACCAGGAGCCATCAGATAGGCATAATTTCTACGAACTTGCTGAAGCGAGTAGTTCTTCCAGTATGCTGTTCAAGTCCACCCGATCTACCGTGTAGGATCTCCTAACACAACCACTGATCTCAAATCACCCGTTTCACAGGGGCAACTCCAGGATACCAAACATCGATCCTCCTTGCAAATCTTCTTAACATGACGATATCCGATGTTGAGGGGGGGCCTGCAGTCATACGCTCGGCACAGCAAATTGAGCGCCCATCCCCTTCGCAACAATCGACCGACTAGGTCTTGACAACTGTGACGATTGACGTCTACGCCGCAAAGGCAAGCGATATTCCGCACCCCATTACCTGGATAAGCCGAATATGCGGCAAAGTACAACTACCGCCAGCTTTTTTTTGGCCTTGCTATCATGCTGCTTTGCTCTCCCCTTCCCCTTTCTTCCCCTCGTTTCTGGACTTTTCTTTCTTCTTTCGTTGTAATCGTCTCGTTTTCAGTCAAAATCCAACCCAAAATATGTCAACGCGCACCAATGGTTTCGCTCAGGGCACAGTGCTCAAGGTCGCATACTCGATGCTTGGTCTCACAAGCTCCGTTGTCCTCGCCAGAATAGGTCTCAATATCGCTAAGCCGAAGCGGCTCACGGCGTCCGATTACTTTGTTTTTGCCGGCTTCGCTTTCTACGTTACAAAGTGCGCACTGTATATTGCTGTGTCGCCGTATATGCAGAGAGTGTATGGTGTTGTTAATGGAGAGATTGCGCCGTACCCGGAGTTAGTGCACGATGCAGTTGTGATGACGAAGATGGTGTTTGCTGCTTTCAACTTGTTCTGGGGTGTTTTGTGGGCGATCAAGTGTTCGCTGTTGCTGCTTTATCGGAAATTGCTGGTTGGGTTATCCAGGTGTTATACTATTGTGTGGTGGGGCATCGTTGGGATTTGTGTACTTGTAAGTAATTACCAGAACGTTGCGTTAGCTGTCAACTCACTTTGGTTGTAGACATTCTTTGGAAACTACCACTTTTACTTCAAATCGTGTGGTACCCCATCTGGTTTTTGGACCGGAGGTTGTGTGAGTCGATCTGCCGTCAATCTTGAGAATATCAACTAATGTTTTCTTGTTACAGGGTGGGAAAGCTCGGCATAATGCTCAACTCTTCAGTTTGTATTTTTCCTTTGTTGCAGATACATCTACGAATTTGATGAGTACGCATTCCTACGATACCTGGATTGTGGCATAAATTGCTAACTTGTGACCGTCATAGTCATGGCTCTTCCGATATGGCTCACGTGGAGCCTTCAGATGCCGCGTAGGAAAAAGATATCAATGCTATGTCTGTTCGGAACAGGTTTTGTATGCATACTATTCGCCTGTCTCCGTGTCACTCAGGTAGCTGTGAACGCATCCAAGCCTGAAGCCGTGGATGCACCACTTGATCCCACATGGCTTGCTATTTGGGGCATGGTGGAATGCTCAATTGGTAAGTTGAGTTCTCACTTATAAGCGTTCCAACGCTCATGCCACCACAGCCGTCATCATCGGGTGTTGTCCCGCATTCGCAGTCTTAACAAATTCAGCCCGTACCAAGGCCTCCTATGACTCCCATGGCTATCGGAGACAAGCAGATAGTGATACAAATAAGAACCACGGTAGCAGGATAGAATTAGGAACCATTGGAAGTAGAGCGACGCGCGACATAACTAAGGTGGTCGGGCTGAACACTATAGACCTACACTGGTTATGTGCCCAAAATAGTCAGGAGGAATTGAGAGTCAAGCACGGTAGTAGTATCATGGTTTCAACTACCGTTACGCAAGACTCTGTGGATAAGTCTGAGATATGCTGAAATGAAAATACGTACCCGATCTTCCATAGTGAGAACGAACAATGCGAGAAATACCATCTATCTATTCGATTTTATCTCGGCTTTCCCTCCTTCATAGCGAGGCAATAAACCATCTTCCATCTGTGTTGTGGAAGAGCGCACGGGGAAGAAGCTAAAGTTATTACGCGCTCGTATCCTTTGCCTAACCTGAGGCACAATATCTTTCTGCATGAACGTCAAGATTGAGAGTGAACATATCTCAACGCATACCTCGTAGACCCCGCATTTGGGACTGTAATCATAGATTGGAAAACTCAAATCACACATCAATTGTAGCCTCGCAGCGAATCGCAAATGAACCGAGCCGCTCATGGAGGACCAGAGGTGGCGGTCCGGTCAGCCCGGCGTGATTGTAAGTATGTCATACCCACCCATTATAGGTCTTAGAATCATACACTCGACGGATGCGGAGCAGCACGTGTGTTATTAAGCGAAATACTATTATGTGTTCGCAACATCGATGTTTCGTGGTGTAAGACGACATGATGAAGACATGGTTTGCAGGCTCGGTGTCACGTAACGGAATAGAAACCGGTTGAGAAAAAGGGTATGCATGGTTACGTCTTACGGTAACAATATCGTAGCCTTCAGATAACGATGATGAAATGGCGATCAGCGGCAATGTTCCGATTCTACAACTCGTGTTTTTCGCGCAAGGATTATAAGATGACATGCTAAGGTGATAATTTTCGCCTCTACTGCGAAGTATGTACTACCATACAGTAGTACTGCATATCAGCATACCTGTAATTTGAGTGGGCAAGAGCAAAGGGAACATGCCTGCCACCATGGAGAATGTCTCTACACCACAGTCGCTGCTTTAACCCTGCGTATAGATACTATCAGATTGACGGTGTCTGAGGGTAGAATATAGCGGTGTAATAGCGGCGAGACGGGACTTGGTACTTCTTAGCATAAGCAAGACCCACGGACAACATGCTAATTTTCATGACCGAGATTGGAGCGGACATGAAGGAAAAAAAAAGGGGGCAATTTATTGCTGATAAGAGCAGCGCTCGCTGTGCTTCTCGAGTCGTTTATTGTTTTGCACGGCAGTCCGGAACAGAGGTCTGGTATTGTACAGGCTGCGAGGCAGACAAAGGCCAATCAGCATCCTAGTCCAAGCTGGCGCGGCTTCGGGAGGGGTCTCCATGCCTGACTTGGTGGCTCTGCCAGTCGCACTTCTGGCCACAAACGATATTCCCCACCGTTAAACCCTATAGTAAAAAACTCGAGAACCGCTAAGTAGTGGATCGCGCTGGTACCAGAACGAGGCTGTCACAGGTTTTAACTGTGGCGTCTTTCCAGTGTCCGAGTCAAGGTGCTGGGCTAGGGCTGAAGATCCCAGTCATTGGGCTAAAAGCTTGTCTAACAGGGGAAAAGCATGGCGCTGAAAATAGGCTCGGCCTTTTATTTCTGGCGATATTCCCGAAGGCCGGATTGCGGATGCTTGCACCAGCTTTCGGAGGGAGACGTTTTAGAGGGCCTGCCATGAATCAGACATAACGGTATTTGGCTGCAAAGCCGCATGGAGCCAATACACACTTACTCCATTACCCTTGCCGGTAAATATTGAGGGGTTTCGTGTGCGTGAAAGGCTCCCATCTTCGGAAGGGTGCAGATGGGCGACAGACTTGAACGAGCCAAGTTGTATGCTGGGGGCAGGCCTGCCAGAGTGCGATTTACATAAGATGAGTATAGCTTGGCAATACTGGTGATTGGCTCAAGCGATATCGTCGGGAGGCGACGGTACCCAAAACGGCGCGATACGGGGCCGTTCATCGTTCTCGCATGTTTCGGCACTCTGTAATCTCTCTTCTCGCCTGCCACCACCTGGCCCAGGGGCTTCAACGACACCAAGCTGCGCAGTATGCGGTGCCTGAATGCGGGCCACTGTTTATGCTATCGTATTTAATTCTTGGCTGCCCAAACCGACATGGCGTGCAGCCTGACTTGTTTTGCCAAGCGAATCTCTTAACCTCTGACAAGCTCTGCTCCAAGCCCCGTAGCGACCGCTTGGACAGCCTCGGCGACTGTTGCCAATGTGCCCGCAAGAGGTCGATGCTTTGATGGCGTTGTTGGGTGCCGCACCACCAGCTGTGGAAGGGGAAGACGTCACCTTCTCCCCTGCATTTGACCTGGTACGACAACCTATAATGGACTAAGGCAATCATGCCGCCCCTGGAACTCGCGAAACACCATTACTGCCCTCTGTGAAAGACCCGCGGAGGGATAACGCCGGCCCAAGTCCTGAACATCAAGACGGGCAGCGGAGAACGCCCAGGTGTGAATCACTCATCGTTTCGAGGCCATGGTGGTGATTAAACTTCTGAACGGCAGACAAATGCAAGATGAGCTGTCTTCGTAATATCATACAGGTTAGACTGCGTTTCAAACCAAACAGGTCAATACATTACATTCTATTTTTTACTCGCCATTGTGATAACATTCTCGTTCCTGCATGGCCATCCAGTTCGTTCGACCCGCAACCCATGGAATTTCCTCCCGGAGCGAAGCCGGTAGCGCGGATTTCATGCTTGCAAACCAGGGGTCGGTAATACGGACGTGTACTTTTTCCGCCCTCATATGCATCTAGACAAGCCCTAGGTGGAGACGCTAGCCTCGGCGCGAGTCGATATTGGCATTGGCACCCCACATCGGTCGGAGTCGTCGATCATCTGCCATTCATAAACTAACAGTGTCTGCACCTTGAAATGTTTACTTCCGGGTACCTTCTACCGGATACCTAATTCTTACCACACTTATTGTGGCCCACCTTCGTTTTCCATCTCCAGGTCTCTCAGTGTGTTGTCGTTGTCGACCATCACGTTCCGCTCGCTCCCGCCCATTTACAATTCCAATTTGATTATTACTTTTAATTCCATAATCAGGACCGGTCGCATTCTTCCAACATGCACTACTCTGCTGCTCTTGCGGCCGTCGTAGCCGTTGCCCCCATGGTTAGTGGCCATGGAACCGGCCTCCCTAACATTGTCGGACTAGATCCGAAGGACACCAGGGCTCGCGACTTGCTTTCTGGTATCGGAGCACGATTCACTGGCGTCAACGAGATTGCCAGTGCCAAGAACAAGGTCAAGACACAAATTGTCCGCCGCCAGGATGACCGCCAGTGTGGAGCTGGCATTGGCAACTGCCCTGCTGGCCAGTGCTGCTCAGAAGCCGGCTGTATGTTTTGTTTGTGTTACATATCAAGACTTTTCATTGACGAATTTCAGACTGTGGAAATGATTCCGACTACTGCTTCTCTCCCGGCTGTGACTACAAGCATGGCCCGGCTTGTCCAGAGAATGTGACACCAGCCGGTACCAGCACCGCCTCAATTGCCCGTACCAAGCCAGGAAATGTCGAATATGGCGGCAACGGTATCTACAGCTGTACCAAACCAGGAACCGTTGCTCTCACCTACGATGACGGCCCCCAGAAGGTTTTCACTAGCCACATTCTTGATGTCATGGCTTCCTACAACGCCAAAGCTACCTTCTTCATCACTGGTAACAACATCGGCAAGGGCCAAATCGACATCACTCCTGAATTCACCCAAGTCATCAAGCGTATGGACTCTGAAGGCCACCAGCTTGCTTCGCACACCTGGACTCATTTGGACCTGAGCGCCATCTCCTCGCAGGATCGCCACGACCAGATGATTAAGAACGAGATGGCTCTGCGTAACATCGTTGGCAAAATCCCCACCTACATGCGTCCTCCCTACTCCAGCTGCACTGCCGAGTCTGGCTGTGAGAAGGACATGGCTGACCTTGGCTACCACGTCACCTACTTCGACGTGGACACTGTACGCACACTTTATGATGCTCTTTGGAAATAATAACTGACTTTTTCAGGATGACTACGAGCACGATGACCCTACTCTGATTCAGTACTCCAAGGACGTTTTCAAGGGCAATGTTTCCTCGGGTAAAGCCGCCAGCGCCCAGTGGCTCGAGATTGGCCACGATATCCACGAGCAGACTGCCATGAACCTGACCGAGTACATGCTCTCCACTCTTACCCAGCTCGGCTACAAAGCCGTCACTGTCGGTGAATGCCTTGGTGACCCTGCCGAGAACTGGTACCGCAAGGCTGGTGGTGCTAGCACCGGTGGTTCCACTGGAGGCGCAAAGCCTACTTCTGCTGCCCCTACTCCCACCGGAACCGGCAAGGTGTCCACTGATGCTACCTGCGGTGGTACCAAAGGATTGTAAGAAACCCCCGTATCCGTGCATCCTTTACACATTTCTAACTTTTCCCAGCACCTGCACAGGATCTGCTTTCGGCAATTGCTGCAGCTCTGCAGGCTGGTGCGGTAGCACCAACGACTACTGCGGCACTGGCTGCCAGACTGGCTTCGGTACCTGCGGTACCGGTACCGGCTCAACCACCATGAGCACTGCTGCGCCCAAGCCCAAGCCCACCACCGGCACTGCTAAGGCTTCCACCGACGGAACCTGTGGTGGAACCTCGGGCTTCACTTGCATTGGTTCGGCATTTGGAAACTGCTGCTCGCAGTACGGATGGTGTGGAAGCTCCGCTGATCACTGCGGCACCGGATGCAATGCTGCCTTTGGAAAGTGTCCTTAAGATGGCGATTGTCAACTCTTTGATCGTCATAGCAAGGAGATTTTCTTTTAAAGCATCTTGGGAAAAGGTTATCTCGGCAGAGAAGAGATGGGACCAAATGTACAACTCTTTTTCTGTATTAGCCTAAGAGCAGTATTCAAGTTCCGTTCAACGATATTACGAGGTAAAAAAGCTAGTTTTTAACCACAATCTTTTTTTCCCTTGAACAAATGCCCTGCTGGTGTCCCCGTGATTTCTGTTTCCAAATATCTCAACTTTGCCTTGAAAATGAACATGTCGGATATCAGATGTTGCGGTGGCTCAATAGGGCTGTCACTTTACGTTGCCAAAGTGTAAACCGCATCCATCTACATAGTAATATCGCGGAACAAGCACAAACTACAACCATCCTTCCTTTTATCCATCATCAAGATACAAACCCCCCCTCCACCCTTTCTTCTCCTCAACGTAGAGAAACAAGCTTCTGCCCAACCACTCTTTAACCACTCAGCCTAGTGAAACCACCACATTCCTTCTTTCACACCCGCGGCATTACTATATCGACACAAAAAGAAAAAGGGCATTCACAGGGCGACCTCGCCTGATTAACACTTCTGCTTCTCACCTCCCCCTTCGCCAAGTTCCAAACCTTGTCAGTGAGAAAAAGAAAGGACGAGGGACGCTAGTGGTGCGTCATTACGCGTTCGCATGGAAGCAGCGAAGGGGTTGAAGTTTGTTTTTGGATCGCGGGCTATGGTTACTTTTTGGGCCAGGGGTGGATTACGCGTCGAGTTGGTGAAGGGTAGGCTTATGTATAGGTAATGGATGATCGGGGTTGGTCTAATGCAGGGGGGATTGGGGCTGGAGGATGGTGATGGGGGGTGACGTCTTGTGTGGTCCGAAGCCAATGTAGATGGATGAGTGCTGGGTTTGATCCACTCACACTAGGTTGATACATCGTAAAGTATCTTGAAACTGACAAAGCTGAGATTCGAAGTGGAGGGCCGAAGCTGTGGTGTTGTTCATCCTCTTCCAATGCCTCTGAACGCACTTTATATCATTGTTCTAGCGCCAGATAGGTCTCTGTTCTGATATCAAATGATAGCATTATCATCAAGAGAATCATTTCATTGTGCCAACCTCTTGTTTCAAGATACCTTGCTTGAGCTTGGGTGGAGATGTCATCCGACTGTACTTACATCTCTGGCACTTTCCAGAAGTGTTGATACACTATTGCTTACATAGGTGTATAGGGGGGGGGTTCTTTTTCTCACTAACATATGTACATATGTACACTGCTTGTTGCAATCCAATAATAGTACAGATAGCGGCTACAATTCAGGTGTTCCAAGCATTTATGGATCATTTATCGCGCTTCCATATTGCCATACTTTAAGAAGACGCTTTTGTTTTCATATATATGGGCATGACGATCTGTAAAGAGTATCACATGATTGTCATACTGAAGCCATGTGTTCTCGAGCTAATCCTTGGAATCCATATGATCCAAACTCTGGTATATCAAAAAATGTCCTCAGCATCAGGAACGGGCCATAACCAATCACTTGTACGCACGTGTGCTTAAGACCCGTAACACGCGTGTCAAATGCGAATGCATGAGCAAAAGGAAGAACTCAGTTTTCGAGACTCAATGCAATCGGAGAGGTGAGCCCCAGATGCTCATTCGCAACAGTTGTACGCAAAGAAAGTGGGTCCGATGGCTGCTGCATTGGCAAAAAAGAAATATCAGATGCCTTCCGCCAGAATTGAACTGACGACCTCGTCATTACTAGTGACGCGCTCTACCACTGAGCTAGGAAGGCTTCGATGGAGAAACAGGTCTTAATTGCATTTATATACCGCCGTACGCGCAGTACTTACTCTCGTGTAAACATGAGCTAAGCGCGTAGGGAAGGTCCTCCCTCGGCGGGCCGCAACTCCAGCAGCAGTACCCGCTTTACCTCGGGTGATGGACTTGTACTTTACATTTTCGGAAGAATGGGAATATGGCATCGCGACTTGGAGAAGATGAAGACTGTTCATGGGCGTGCAGTGCGAAGCTGAAGTTGTTTCTTGTGGAAACGAATGCGTCATATGTCGCGCCTTGATCCTGTCATGCTGGTTGGAACAAACAGGGAGCCTCCTGTTTGGAGCCGCCCCCCCCCCTTACGTTACGGCCACGCCGTCACGGCGCTACAGCCACGGTGGCTGACCAACTGACTGTGTTTGCAATCAAATCTCAACACGTCGCTTGCGGAGAAGGGCGCTGAAAGGAGGGCGCTACGTCTTTCTGGGGGTTGTTTCAATGCGCTGAGCTGAGATTCACCAACTGCCTCACGGCTGCGTCTCGGTTTCGTTGCGTCCTCGCCACGTCCATGGTCGCGTAGCCAAGTGCACCGACTTGTCCTGGTCAGGAAACACGCGGTACAATAGACCTCGCACGATGTGCAGCTCCACGCATATGTGGAGATGTGAATCCGGGGCCGGGTGACCATTCGCGTGTTAGGTCATTCACATGCCACCGCAATTAGCCCGCCAAGGCACCAAATTAAGAATCCGGACAATTGAGCCTCTCCCGCTGATCGCTGACCTTTCCTCCAACACCTTTTTCAAACGCGATTTTTCCCCTGCACCGCGACACACCACCACCATACAACACCTGCCAGGATCGCAAACCTGGCCTCGACTTTCACCATTCCCAGTATTCAAACACGACCATCTATGGGCTCTGCTTCTCCCGCCGCGACTGCCTCTCAAATTACTGCCCAGCTTACCGTAGTTGGCTCCTTCTTTCCATATAGCGCGCTGAGCTCGGGTCTAAATAAGACGGACGCTTCCTTCGCGTCCCTTGTCCGACAAGTAGGGGTGGGCGTTCCGCCGTGAACCTCTGCGGCGGGCATAGATTTTGGGCAGCCCAAGTCCGGAGTTGGATGTGCGCGATCTCCACCGAACTGAGGAGACGCACCAGGCTGACTGAAACGTGCAGAACCTAAGCGTGCTCTGGAGCGCAAATATCCTTAAATTGTTTTACCCCTCACTACCGTCATCATGGTTTTCGCATTCGATCATGACGATGCGCAGCTCGCAGGCAAGGTCCCGAACACTTCCGAGCCTGCCGTGCCAAACGATGACATGTTTGCCCTGGAGGATATAGACATGAGTCCTTCAAAAGTACCCCTCCATGTTGGGACCCCGCCGATCAATATCGTCAGCCCTATGCCAAAGCGCAGCGCACAGCCCAACCCTGAGGGCAAGCAGCTAGGACCAGACAAGTTGGACTTTGAGGCGGTTATGAAGAAGGCCCAGAAAAACAAGAGGAAGAAGAAGAAGGGACCAAATGCAGGTCTGCAGGCTACTAACGTGACTCGTGGCTTTCACACACCCGTCACATCGGGTGGAGAAGAGTCGGACTATTCCATTACGAGCACCCCACGGTTCGGGCCCGTCCGCTCTGGACTCCCTAGCGTGACTAGCAGTCCCGCGCTACGACCACAGTCTACCATGGGAGGCATCAGCAGCCTCAAGGCCCAATTGGAGGCCTTGAACTTGGCCTCCAGAAGCGATTCCCCCATGAAGGACTTTTCCAACAAAGGTGTCGCCATGAGCCGGGTCGCATCGCATATGTCTAGCAACACCAGTATGTCTGGTCGAGAGAGTGATAGCGACCGTACGGAGATGGAGAGTTACGAAATTGATTTGAACGCCGAGGATTTTAGCGCTGATACGCTTTCTAAGACATCGACTATGTTGAACAATGGGATGGCACGCAAAATGACTGCAGAGGACTTTGAACCTTTGATGTGCCTTGGAAAAGGTAGTTACGGTACGGTGCTGCTTGTCAGGCAGCGTGAAACTGGACGTCTGTTTGCGCAGAAGCAGTTTAAGAAGGCATCCATCACCGTTCACAAGAAGCTTATTGAGCAGACCAAGACGGAGCGCAATGTTTTGGAGAGCGTGAACCGCTATCCATTCATTGTCAACTTCTACTATGCATTCCAGGACCAGGAGAAGCTGTATCTGATCCTCGAATATGCACAAGGTGGCGAGCTATTCCATCATCTTGCCGCTGAGCGCATGTTCACCGAGGATGTTGCAGCCTTCTACATGGCTGAAATGGTACTTGCTCTCGACCATCTGCACCGCACTGTCGGCGTCATCTACCGCGATCTGAAGCCCGAGAACTGTCTCTTGGACTCCGAAGGCCACCTTCTCCTCACCGACTTCGGTCTTAGCAAAGTCACTCTCGACGAAGACAATCCTTGCCGCTCTTTCCTCGGTACCGTAGAATACATGGCTCCGGAAGTCGTCCAAGGTCTTGAGTACGGTGCAGCAGTAGATTGGTGGTCCCTCGGCGCCCTCGGTTTCGACCTGCTTACTGGCTCACCCCCTTTCACGGGCAACAACAACGCCAAGATTCAAGAGAAAATCGTAAAGCAGAAGCTCTCGCTTCCCTACTACCTCAGCGCCGATGCCAAAGATCTCCTCACCCGCCTCCTGCGCAAAGACCCCAAGAAGCGCCTCGGCTTCAACATGTCCAAGGACCTCCAGACAATCAAGAAGCACCGCTTCTTCCGCAAGATTGACTGGAAGAAGCTCGAGGCCAGGGAGTTGGAGCCACCGATTCAGCCGCTAATCACGGACCCAGAGTTAGCAGAGAACTTTGCTCAGGACTTTACGGATTTGCCGCTTAGCCCTGTGTTGACCAAGAAGTTTGATGATTCACTGTTTGAGAGTCAGAACAACAATCCGTTTGGTGGGTTCAGCTTTGTGGCGAGTCAGAGTCTGTTGGATGGTGGGGAGTGGGGATACTAGAGAAGAAGTGTTGAGCAGTTTCTCGTGGGGCGAGCGTTTATGTTTGCATTGCTCGATTGTGTTTAATAGCAACGTTTGGCTTCAAGTGACTTTTATTAGTTTTTATCGTTTCAGGAATTCATATTAGATAACGTTGTTCAATGAATCTCAACAAGCAAAGTGAATTCTGGGTGAAATATATTGTTTTATTGCTTCATAACTGCCCAGACCAGTTCATCCCAAACTCCGCGCTCGTGTGATCGGTATCATGCGCAAGCAATCATGAGTACTATAAACCATGTAGGTATCGTCAAGAAAGAAAGGAATCTCGTGTGTCTTTCAAAGAACTCGTCTATGAAGTAGGGGCAGCAGCGGGGGTCTGTCCAGCCTTCTCGCTGCTCTCTGCGGTGGTGGCAGTGGTAGTGGTAGAGGCACCAGTCTCCTCAGCCTTCTGCTTCTTGAGGTCTGCCAAGTGCCTTGCCTCGTTGTGGACATCCATGACAGTCTTGTTGCCCTGTTCATAGAAAGCACGGAGCTTCTGACCGGTAGGGGTTGAGGCAGCCTTGTCAAAGTAGCTGGTCAAGGTGTTGAAGGCAGCGTAGCCCTTGTTTGTGACGCCGAGCTTCTGGTCCACGACCTGAGCCTTTTGTGTAGCCTGGGTCTTCTTGTCGACGTTGTTGATGAAGTTCATGAATTTTGAGCTGTAGCCGTTCTGCTTGTCTGCGGCCAGAGCACGCTCAATGGCCTTGTCTGAGATGGCATAGCCGTGGGCAAGGTACTCGGCAACGATGCGTGCGCGGGGCTTCTGTTCCTGCTCGATGTGATGGTCGCCATCCTTGGCCTCTTCAGCCGAGGCGGACTTGTCTCCGGCAAGCTCGTCGATGCTCTTAGCAGCAGTGACGTGCACAGAGTTGGGTCCAAGCTGAGTGTTGTCGAGGAGAAGGGCGGTCTTTGCGGCGGCGGCCTTCTCAAAGGTGACGGAAGCAGACTGGGCATCGTCGCCGGTAGGCTTTACACTGATGGATTGAATCTTTCCGCAGAAGCTGAAGAAGCTCTTGATCTCCTCCTCGCTCGTCTTCATGGAAATGTTCTCGACGTTGACGGTGGCAGCCATGATGGTGGATGTGTATTGTAGTTTGAAAGGTGTTAGGTTGTAATGGATTGTAAGTACGTAGAAACAAGTACGGTAGTGTAGAGTGTATGGCAGGAGACACGTATGGCCAGGGGTATTTGTAGCAGTGGTGAGGGGTGCGGAAACCAGCTCAGAGAGGGGCGCAGCCTGACGACGCAAGGGTGCAATGACGCAGGTGGGGCGGTGCTAGTGGCGTATAGACGGCATACCACGAGCACGAGCGCGAGCGCGAACATTCACGAAACGCCACCATGTCCATACTGTCTTTCATGTGAAACTGCACTGCCACATATGCAATTGCCTAGAGAGCACATGTGTAGATCAAGTAAGTCATGGCTAGACTATAATGGAGTATGATCATCTTTTACGCAGTAGACGCTTGTATTCGCCCGGGTTTATTGATAGCGAGGAATGGGTAAGCACAGAAGCACCGAGGCCAAAGTGCGGCATTTGAAGAATTACGATATTTGGCTATGTAGATGTACTCCATAAATTATGCAGAAATCTCACAAACTAGAGGCAGGAACATGTACACATGTGGACTAATCAGGGCTGGAATAACCCACTACGAAGCTTCATCACTCCACCAAACCCCGGCTTAAGCTAACGTCATAGCTCCGTAGTCCCATAGCACTTTGCGTGAGCACTTTGCGTGAGCTCTAGGCTCTGATGAACCGTTTCTTTTCACCCAATTGATACCAACAATGGCTTCCAGGCTAATTACCCAGTCTCCGCGGGCAGCGCAGTCGTGCATCCGCCGCGCGCAAAATCTTGCGCCAACTGTATCGCAGCTCCCACAGCGTCGCTACATTTCCGCCTATGGCTACGAACAAGCAAAAGCCCTCACCTTCTCCGAGTATGGAGAGCCTCCTGCCGTGCTCTCTCTCCACAGTCATTCCATCTCGCCGCCTCATAGCAATCTTATGACCCTACGATTTCTCGCATCGCCTATAAACCCCGCCGATATCAACCAGATCCAAGGTGTCTACCCGTCGAAGCCTAGATTCACAACCGACCTAAGTACCCCAAAGCCAATCGCCGTTGCTGGAAATGAGGGCGTTGCTGAAATCATTGCGCTGGGCGAAGGCGTGAAGAAAGAGGGATTCAAAAAGGGCGATTGGGTATTCATGAAAGGACCTGGCTTCGGAACATGGCGCACACACGCAAGCGCCACAACCAACGACGTAGTAAAGCTCGACGAGCAGATGCGCGAAGGAATCACAGCAATCCAGGCCGGCACTGTATCCATCAACCCATGCACGGCCTACCGGATGCTCCGCGACTTCACCACCCTCTCGGAAGGCGACTGGTTCATACAAAACGGAGCAAACTCTGGCGTTGGCCGCGCAGCCATCCAGCTAGGCAAAAAGTGGGGCTACAAGAGTATCAATGTAATTCGTAGCCGCGACGACAAGAGCAAGGAAGACGCTATGAAGAAGGAGCTGCAGGACCTCGGCGCAGACGTTGTCATTACAGATGCAGAGTTGCAATCGCAAAGCATCAAGGATCAGGCCAAGGAATGGACAAGCGGGGGTCGCGCACCCATTCGTCTGGCACTCAACTGTGTGAACGGCAAGGCAGCAACAGCAATGGCGAAGCTTCTGTTTTCATCTGCGCACTTTGTTACCTATGGAGCCATGTCTAAGCAGCCATTGACCATTCCTGCATCGATGCTTATCTTCAAAGACATTCACTTCCACGGCTTCTGGGTAAGCAGGTGGGCAGAGCAGCATCCAGAGGAGAAACAAAAGACTGTTGCCGACGTGCTGGACATGACGCGAAAGGGTGAATTCAAGGACATGCCTGTTGATGAGATCAAGTGGGAATGGGAGACCAAGGGAGAGGAACTCATTGCCAAGGTCAAAGATACACTCGAGGGATACAGGAGCGGCAAGGGTATTTTTGTCTTTGGCAAGACATAGACTGTGTAGTCTTTGTATATAGAAATTAAGTGTGTAGCATTGTGCCTAGCTTCTCTACTGCAAGAATACCCTCGACCCATTATTCGGCAGCGGCGCTCTAAACAGCACAAATGGTCTCTCTCTGCGATCCGTCCCTGGGTAAAACGACGAGCTAAACGCAAGTTGGTTATCCGTAAAATACAGATACCCATCACTTCCAACCGACACTGCATTCAAGTCAGCACACCAAAAAAAAAGATACAAAGAGGGAAAGAAACTCACTAGTATCCACCCAACTAATCCTCGGATCCCTCACAAAAACCGTCACAGACGCATTTGCCGGATTATAAAACCCCACCTCATTCTGCTCCATATTCCCCGCATACACAAACCCATTCGTATCCGTCTCAAACCCATCACTCACGCCCCTCTCGCCCCTCCTCTGCACCGCCGCCTGCGTCCTTAACTCCACACTTTGGTCGCTCCTATCCCGCAGCCGCTCGGTAGGCACACTATATAGCGACCTCCCACCCACCGGCCCAAAATACAAGTCCTCACCCGACGAGGACAAAGCGATGCCGTCACTGCCGAGGGGAACGGTAGTAAGAGGGAGCCCCGGACCAGGTATGTAGTATAAAGGGTGGCCCCAGACATAGGGTACAAAACCGCGCTCAGCACGTACCTCTGCTGTGCCGTCGAGACGGCGCCAGGACTCGCCCGATGCGAGATCGACGACGACGATGCCGTTGCGGCCTTCGCTTGAGGAATCGGTAATGTACGCTACGCCCTTTCCCGTCGTACCGCTTAGACTAGGGCGCAGATCGAGGCGGATGTCGTTGAGGTACGAGGTCGGGTATGCGACTGTGGGCGGGAAGATGATTGTTTGGAGGATGCTGTTGCTGGAAATGTCGACGGAGATGAGTTTGGCGCCGCCTGGGGAGGCGGGGACGAGGGTCCCGTCCGGGGTGAGGGCGCGGCCGGTGTCGAGGATCCAGAGGCGGTCTTGGGCGTCGAGGACTACGCTTTGGACGCCGATGAGGTAGTTGGCGTAGTTTGCGCCGACGGGTGGGGACACGGTGTAGTTGATTGCTCCGTCGGGTGGGTTGTTGATGTCTACATTTGGATAAGGGATTTCCGTTCCGTTGGCTAGGATTTCTGCTACGGCGTGCTTGTTGTTGCTGCCCGTGTTGGTGTTGTTGGGGTCGAGGCCAGAAGGGTAGTTTGAGAATCTACGCCCGGTCTTGGAGACGGCGATACCTAGAGAGGGGTGTCAAATTTGAGAATGATTGAATAGGTAAGATGTTCAGGCAAAAAGTTACCAGTTGGCCATTGATCATTGTAGAGGTGCACGATTTCGAGTGGTGGGCCTGCAATGCCAGGATCAGAGCGGATTCGCTGGGCGCTCGATAGTACGGGGAGCAAGGTGCTCAATGCCGCTACAACTGAACTCGCCAACATCTTGAGTTGCAGAGTCGGTATAGACACATGGTTTCATGATGTCTGCCATCGTCAACTTATACAATTCTACATTGAGCACGCGTAAACTGCGAAAATGACCTCAGATGATACGACTAGGCAGTACAATAGTCTCCACGTCATGTACATGTCAGGCAATTGCAAAAGAACAAGGGTAACGGTCGATCTAGCTCTGCATTTGAGGTTATATCCAAGAGTAGCTACCTATTTACGGTTTAGACTCTACAATGGTTCACCCCGCTTTTGTGATGCAATGTGACATTGGCGGTACGGTGCGGACGGAGCTAGACCGGGGTACCTGTTCTTGGACTAAGAGCAGGAAGGCTCGTGTTTTTGATGTCGTAGAGATTTGTATAATCTTACAATGGACAATGACTGTCCTCATTTTTAAAATCGGATGAAATCTAGTCTCGTAAAGCGTAGCAGATGGAGGGACACTGAAATTTTGTTTGCAGCTGTCGTTTGGTCCAAACTTTCATCCAACCCAACTCTTGACAACCTCTTTTAAAGATGTACTGTTATCTGTCCCAACCCAGGTGTGTGATTGTTCCGAATCCTCTGAATCCTCTGGTGCATCAGCAGAAAACCTTGCAACCTTGAGCTCTCCGTCATTGAATTCAATTCTAATATCCTTTGACGATGCAACACCCTTCTTCGCATCCTTGGTCCGAATCGAGAGCCGTGCATCTTGGCTTCTGGTCTGCGCGCGTGAAGAGTAGTCGTTCTTGAGTAATCGATGGGCAACGTGGAGCGAAAGGATCCAGTCCAGATATGACTTGAGTTCCTCGACAGTAGCAAACTTCTGCTGCTGAAACAATCCAAGATCGGAGCTAAGCGTGGACGGAAGATTTAATCTGTGTTCGGTGCCGAAGGTGGGTTGACCGATGATAGTGCGTGTAACGATACTCAAAGTTTCCGACTGTGCGCCGTTTGAAGTAGGGAGGGTCAAAGTAGCAGTTCCACCAAACGGCTTCATGAAAATCTCAAAGAGCTGATCAGTAGCTGATATGCCTTTCTTGGATGATGCTTCTAAGCTTCCAACAAGCGCTGCCCAAGAATTCTCACGTGTCGTTTCCAACGTCACGTTCAGACCGGCGCTGCGGAGAGTCTTCGCGACGAATCCAAGATAGGCGTGAAGCGAATCCACGCCCTCAATGTGGTAAAGGACAGCAAGGAGGGTACGTAGCAATGGCGGTGGTTGTTTCTCACGTGGTTTTCCTGTTAATGGAGGCGGGAGCTGTGATCTCCGATAGAGACGCATGCTATGCTCGTGAGCCAGCAAAAGGCGGAGTGATTCGGCAATATTCTTAGCCAGCCAGTCGTACTCACGAGATTGGTTATTTGGTATAGGATCGTCTCGGAGTACGCAATCGATGAGCAGCTTGCGGTTTTGGGACAGGCTGCCCATTTGAGGCGCATCAACATAAATGACAGAGTCCCGGAATTCGACCCCGTATGCTAACAATTGGCGCGTCTCCAAACTCATCTCGTAATATAGCTCTTCTTCAAACAAAGAATCTCGTGCCAGCTGGATGGACTTTTCCAGTGACTGATTAGCGAGTTCCGTGTCAATTGAAATTTGAGATGTTCCGGTGATTTTTCCATCGACGCTGATTCGAACGCGGAGTATCTTTGGCTTTAGTGCAAGAGCTGGATCTAGAATGATGCTGCCATCCTTGTCCATTTGCAGAGGGGCGAACCCACGGGCTTTGAAGTGATCACTCGCTAAAGGTTCTGTCAGCTCTGGTACGTCTCCGTTCAATGGGTGCCCCTACCTTCTGGAAGTCCATAGCGCACTGCAAAAGGCGCGTGACGTACGTTTTGACGCAGACGCTGAATAGGCCAGCCCTTGTCCGAGACGGAGACAATCTGATGCCAGTATTTTGTCTCACGTCGAATTTCCTTCTCCAAGTGTTTTGCTGCCTTAAGGATCTCATCTACTGACGAGTCGAGCGCGTCCATACGTGCGCCTTGTGCCACGACCTCTTGTCTCGCCTCGACATCCTGCAACCTCTGCTGCTCTTCGGGCTTTCGGATGCGGTGTTCGTGATTCTCCCGGCTCATACCAAAAGACCCGAGAGGAATGCCCTGGTTCAGACCTTGCTCGCGAAAGGTTGGGCTGAAGAAGTTGAGACTGCGCTTGTTTGGATCTTGCGACAGGACGAGGGAGACGAGGTCGAGCGCATTAGTAGCAGCAAACTTGGCCCACCTGTTTCTTGTCAGACGTCGCGTCGTCGGCATGGATATGCGGGCGATACGTACTCCAAGTGGCTGTACATTTCCTGGCCTGCTTTGAACACCTTTTCTACTTGCTCCTGGCGGGACGGCGCATCGGTTTCCTTGTCCTTGTCCTCCTGCTTGGTTGCATCGTCGGCATCGTCGGGCACGTGTTTTCCCGCGTCAATGTCTTGCTGCAGCGACTGTTCGGTGATGTTGCGCAAATGGCCCCGTTCGCTTGCGAGCTGCTCGATCTTGATCAATAGGTCTTCCTGGGTCAGCTCTTCCTTTTCGGTAGCTGGCCATGGCCGCAGCGTGACATTGTTCAGTGAATTCATGGCGACGGCAAGGCTAGCAGCGGCAGAGGGGATTGTAGAAGGTGAGTTGCAGTGGTTTGCTCCGGCGCGGTGGGCCCTTGCATAAAGGTCGGAGCTCTCAGTAGCGGCCGCTGGTAGATCCCCCGCTTATCGATTGTCGGCTTGGGTTGCACATGGAGCCACGGGTTCCTGGTGCTGCGTCCATTGTTTGGTGCGGAGAGGCAAGTGATGGCCGAACCAGTAATGGCCGTCATACATCCAAGTACAGCCTCTTGTTGTAGTGCATGTAGTAGCTTTGTGCGGGGACATCACAGGTCACCTGTGCATGGTCCCTTCCCTCTCCAGCCACTAGCGGCGGACTCCGATAAGCTTGGACATACAGCCTCAACCATACTGACAGCTCATACCTTATTGCTTCTTCTCCCATCTTCCTCTCTTTTCCTCCCCTCTCACAGACTGAATTGCTGCCAAAATGACGACAAGATACCGTGTAGAATGTAAGTGCTGACCCTTTTTGCCGCTATGGCTACAACCAGTATGCTGACATGATGCCCTCTGACTTGTAGATGCTCTCAAGGTGTGTGCAACGTGATTAACTAAGTATTTGGTTGTACACCGCTAATACATCTGGAAGACTCATCGAAGAGATCAGCTTGTGAGCATCACTCAATTTCTACTCCCTGCTTAGGCTAACCATGCTATCAGATTGAATGGATCAAGGTAACACCCATTGTGCCTCTAAAATCACATTGGCCGGTTTCTCATAGATTTTCAGGGTCTATTAGCTGTCCCGTTTGTGTTGCACTCGCATCCTACAGCCGTGTTTGAGCCCAATGGCGAATCGGTCGAACAGCAGGCCAACATTGCCCAGCGGCGGTATGCTGAGATTATGCGTGATGTAGAAGAGATAATCAACGATCACAGTGAGTAACTGAAGCACGGGGATTCTCCCAAGCATGATCCAAATCGTTCTGTATTGACACCATACAGTTCAGCACCAGAAAGATGGCAAACCAGACCGGTCAAAGCTAAAGCTGCTGGTACCGTCAGTAGCAAACTTCTTCACACCACTAGCACTACATGATGCATTCATATGGCAAGACCAGCGGCGTTTCATTAGCCACCGGCGTTTTGTGCCTCCTTCTTTTAATGACGTTCGTCTGGTTCTCAACACAGCCCAGGTAATGAGTCTGGTCCGCAATGGCCCATTGGAACTCGTGACTTTTGACGGAGATGTGACGCTCTATGACGACGGAAAGAATCTTGAGCCCGACAATCCGATCATCCCAAAGATACTGGGACTGATGCGGCGTGGATCTAAGATTGGCATTGTCACGGCTGCCGGATACACTGAGGCAAAGCCATACTACGGAAGACTTCACGGCCTGCTCGATGCCATTCAGGCCTCTGACCTGCCTCGAGAGGCTCGTCAGAACTTGCTCATCATGGGAGGCGAGAGCAACTTTTGTTTCAAGTTTGACGAAAACAGCCCAGTGCTGCTGCGGCTAGTACCGCGAGCAGAGTGGCTGTTGGAAGAGATGCTGCTATGGCATGAGACGGACATCAAAGACCTCCTGGACCTGGCAGAGGCCTCGCTGAGGGACACGATTCGGAACTTCCGGATGGAGGCCAATGTGGTGCGCAAGGAGAGGGCAGTAGGCATTGTGCCCAAGCCTGGATATAAGTTTTGCCGTGAAACGCTAGAAGAGACAGTGTTGATTATTCAAAAGATTTTGGTATGTGCGTCGGAGATGGGGGTAGAGGGCTGTGCTGACACTAGTAGGAAATTTCTGAGGTTGGCCAACGGCTGCCGTTTTGCGCGTTCAATGGTGAGTTGCAAGGCGGGACCCTGGACAATATGAGGTGAAGATATATGTGTACTGACACGAAAGCAGGCGGAAACGACGTGTTTGTTGACATTGGGGACAAATCATGGGGAGTGCTGGCGTGTCAGCGCATCTTTGGGGGAATTGCAGGCAGCAAGACACTGCATGTGGGCGACCAGTTTCTTAGTGCGGGAGCAAATGATTTCAAGGCGCGATTGGCGTGCACTACAGCATGGATTGCCAACCCGCTAGAGACGTGCCAGTTGCTGGATGAGATTGCGGAGCTGGACGAGATTCACCAGCGCAAGACGCGGTGAACGGGGAGGGAGGGCAATGAGGGAGTTGTGTGTAGTATGTAGTACATATGTATGTAGTGTATGTATGTATGTGTGTATGTATGGATACGGAAACACCGAAGAAGGCATGCAAGGGGCGGCAGGGCGATTACATCAGCATGTCGGCAGCCGGCCAATCAGGGGGTAGGGTGAAGCAATGGACATGTCAGCGGAAGAGGGTGGTGTAGGCTGGAGGGGCGACTGTCAACAAAACACAGAGTTATCCGACATGGGCCGGGTCTGGAGACGCAGTGGTGCAGTATGAGTCTGGATGGTTGTATGGATGTCGACGTCGTGATCCGTGGGCGAGGGCGGCGCTGAGTGGCGAGTGGCTGGTGGCATGGGGCCGGGCAGGCTAGAGAGCGGCGGCGCAGGGCGGGCAGCCATGGCATGCCAGGTACGTGGGCTTGGGCTGCATATCCTCTGCCGGCGCGGGTTTTATGCATGTGCCTATGTACTGTAGCGACCGTCTATGTACACATCGAGTATGTACGATTGCTGTATGTTTCCATGTCGTCGCCGTTGCGGATTGCGCACTTGGGCCGGCCACGCATCGGCGCCCTGTCCATACGCCATCGTCCACTACCCTTCGCCTCGCTGCGCCTCGTCTCGCCTTGCCTTGCCGCGCTCGCTCGGTTGCGTGTCTTGCGTCTTGCGTCTTCCGTCTTCCGTCGTGTTGCAACTTGTGCCAACACCCCCGGTCCCTGCTACCCACTTCTCGACCCCCCGGCCGTGGAGACCCCCGTCACGTTCCTCCGCTTCATCAGCCCGACGCACCTCCTGAAGCTTCCACCCACCTGCGGCCTCTTGCTATAGTACTTGTTGCTATTCACCCGCTGCTGCCACGCCAACCACAGCATCTCCACTGCCGCCCTAGCAGACTTCTCTCTGCTTCCAACCTCACCCCAACATCACTCCCCGCCTGGTCCACGCGCCTGCCTCTGCCAGCCATGTCGTCGACAAAGTTCCAGTACAAGCCATTGACGCTGACGCCCATCAACTTTTCCCTCACAGAGGGCACCTCGATACCCGCGCCGCTCGACAGTCCTCCCGACTCGCCTCGCCCTCCCACACCGGGCAAGGGACCGCTCTCCTCCCATCCTACCCCCAAGTCGCCCGCCTCGCCACCCCAGAGAGAGTCGCCTCCTCCAGAAAAGCCGTCCGACAACGCGACTCTCGATTCATACCCGCGAGAGAGCCGCACCAGCGATGGAGCAAGCACCGTGTCCCCCACGAGTCCCTCGAGCAAACGTCCTACGTCTGTGCGTAAGTTTCTCGGCATTCGCACCCTCTCCTCCTCCGACAGCCTCAAGTCTGACCGGCCGGGCTCTCCCGCGACCATCACCAGCCAGGCGCCCAGTCTGAACAGGAGGAAGAGTGGCAGCTGGTTCGGTAAGAGGAAAACTTTTATCGCCGGCCCCGTCCCAGAGGGCCACGTCGACACGCCCACCTACGCAAACACTCGCACCGTATCGCAGCCCCAGCCTGTCCAAGCTCCGGAACAAAAGGGCCCTCCGGCCCCAGCTCTACCTGGTCTGAGCTCTTTTGGCCTCAATGAGGATGCGCTGAGTCTGAGCGCCGATGATCTATTCAAGGATATTGGGAAGCACGACGAACCTATCCAGCCCAAGAACAACTACTCCAACTCGGACAACAAATCAAAGTCGACACGATGGGAGCTATGAAAACAAGAATCCTATTAATAACAAGCATACTCACATGCACCACTTGTGGTGCGAGATATGCAAGACACCAAAGGGGACGAGGAGGAGGACATTCATGTTCATGACAGCATCTTCTAACGGCATCTCAGACTTCTTCCTAACGCCCTTTACTTTTTTCCTCTGTTTTTTTGTTTATCACATATACACCCTTTTTTTTCCTTTGATGACACCAGAGGCCGCAGGTTTGGGAGTTTTTTGTTTCTTCTTTGATTCAGGAAAATCTGTGCCATCAGTCTCCTTGCTCTTGTCTATTCTCCGTTCTTTTTTCCATTATTACCCCCCATCTGCGTTGTGTGCCGATACTACGCACACAATGCATTTTACAACCAAACGATACCCCCCCAGTCGAGAACCAGTATGGTAATGGAGAGAGAGAGAAAAGGCACGCAGAGCGGAGCAAACTTTGTTGGGGCCCGAGAGGCTGAAGGAGAGGAGGGTGATGAAGATGAAGAAGGAATATACCTTCATTGACGACTGGGAGGAACAAAGTTACTTTATTCCATACCAATACTATTCTTCACGCCAGCCTCGCTTGGCTTATTTTTTATTCATCTGTTTTTTTGTTTCCGAAATACAACCTCGCTAGTCTGTTCCAGTATGATTGCCAAATGGAGAATCATCGATCTCCAATAACTATATCATTTCCTTTTCCTTTTCAAACAGTCGACCCAGATCACTCCACCGGAACAAAATCCAAGGAAATTATAATTGCTTTTTCTACCCCTCCACCCACTACTCCGTCCCGCACCGCAAACGGTCCGCTAGCAGCCAACACCCTAATTATTCCTTTTTTTTTTCCTCCCTTTCCCAATTTATCCGAACCTTAATCCACTCTTTCCGTCCCTTCCCGCCTCTCCCCCTCCCACTCATTCACTTCCGTCCCCCAATATCCGATAAAGCAACGTCTACTTAACTACCACCTTCCCTTTTACTTATTTCTCTTTTCCCCTGATCTCTCACTCCATTCTTCCCACCGGACCCCGCGGTTTGTTCGCGGAAAAACCTTATCCGATGTAGCTGGCGGAATAAGGGTTTTTTGTTTTTTACTTGCTGTATTCCGCGGCGTGGGAGGGGGAGTGGCGTGGTGTTGTGTTGTGGCGCGGCGCGACGGACTAAAAGCGCTAATTAAGTCCTTCACACATATAACCCCTGTATAGACTCAGACTTTGGCAACTCATGAACCCTGGTGGATGAGAGATAACAGGTATTGCGAATTTTTTGTTTGTTTCAAAACGCGTTATCGTTCTTTGATATCTTGGTACAGTACTGTTGATAGACTCAAGTCGGATATCGGAATAATTAATGTCGATAAGAATTGATCAGACTAAATACCATGACATTCGCTCTGAGATCAACCATCACCATACCTAGCAACACAATGACCAAAGAACAATAAATAGAACATCATAACTTTCCACAGCAGCTCACCTTTCACAGCCATGCCTAAAAATAAGTAAAAGGTTATTCTTCCCGCGCTAGCCCTAAATCAGCAACAAAAAACTGTATGTACATATACTTTGATTCAAACTTCACAAAAAAACGAAATTACCAAATCCAACCAAAACTCAAACATAACAACACGGCACCGAGTGCAAAAACAACGGAATACGATCAAAAAGATGCCCACTCGCGGAATCGAACCGCGGATCTTCGCATTTCATACAATATGATACGAGTGCGACGCTGTACCACTAAGCCAAGCGGGCTAGTACTTTGATGGGAAATTTTCTACGAGGCGCATCTATAAAGCCAATGGTTGAAACAAAAAAAAAGAGAGCTGGAATCGAGGGGAACCACACGCTGACGGCACGGAGATAGAAGGGGATGATGCAGGTGCGTTGGTCCGAGGGTGGGGCGCTGACGGCGACCCCGCAATCGTCTGGTAGCGAAGGGGGGTGCGGCCTTGGGGTATGCAAGGACTGGAATAACCGAGTTGGGAAGGGATTGTGATGCAAAGGAACGAACGTGTGGAAAAACAAGTATGCGCAGCAACCATAGCAATATCGTGACAACCCTTTGCTTTAATAAGGACTCGTGTTGAAAGATGAATCATCAACACCATCCCCCAAAACATGAAGGCACTCCGAATTTCACAGTACCAAAGATATCTCCAGAAATTCCAAGCATACAAACATGTCAATGTCATTGTATCCTACAGAAGAAGAAAGTACGAACGAGATACATAATCGCCAAAATATGCACAGCGCCTATGCCGCTACTTTTTGTGTCTTGCCACCAATCAACGCCAGAATATTACTGAAAAGGCCTTGTGGAGGCGGGGGTACGGAGCCATCATGCAGCACGTTTTGTAGGTCCTGCATGTTGAATACATGTTCGTCTTGATCAATGTCCTGAGTGAGATCCTCCGACACCAAAAGGTTGGCTAGGGGTCGCTCGGGCTCATCGTCTTCCATGTCAATCTCATCTGGGTGGGTGATGCGGTGCGCCTCGAGCTGCTCTTCAGGTGGCGGAGTAAGAAGTTGCAGGGGGCCTGCACTTGGGCTGATTGACCTGAGGCAAGAGCGTGAGTCGAGGACAATGTAGCCGCTCTCGCTTCTTCGAGATGCAAGAGCTAGATTCATAGGCGACAAGGTCTCCCTCCACAGTGCTTTGTGATGCTCTGGGCTATAGATCAAGACCTTGGACGATGCCTTTTTGGTCTTCGAACCGTGTAGCTCACTCTTTTCCAGTCGAGGTAGTGCTACAGCAAATGTACTGTCCATCTCATTCGTCGCAAGTCGGACCAGTGGCACGCGCTCCAGGCGGTTAAGGCCGGGGGTCTCGATGGAGACGCTGTATACAAGCTGATCGGCGACCATGTCCCATACGGTAATGGCATCTGCGACTACTACCAAGTACTGTCCGACGAATCCAAGACCGGACAAAGCAGTCACATCGATCTCTGTCAGTGATCGTCGAATGGTTCCGCTGCTGGTGTCAATCAAATGTGTCACTCCCGCATCCTCTTCGAAATTCCAAGAAACAGACATGGCAAGAACAGAGCCATCTGCGGAAAAGGCTAACCGCGAGGTGCGTGGGGGCAAGGATTGCTGCGATCCTTCGGTAATATCAAGCTTGTCACTGATCTCAATTGCATGGTCGAGTGACCAGGTAATCAGACCTTCTTGATGAGCCCCGCGAACGATAACGCCATCGCGTAATCGCGTTTTCGGCTTCCAGGTCCTTACAACATGATCCTCGCCCACAGTCGCAAAGCCAGCACCAGTAGGGTCAGCAACAAGATCATAAACACGGCCATTGCCACATCTGTCCTCGAAGAAATGCGGTGCGTCGATTCGAGTCTCCAACTTCCATTGTCCACTGCTGTTGTCGCGTCGCCAGATCTTCAGGTATACCTCTCGGCGGTTCAGGCGCTCCTGCTCATTGAACTCAGGGATGCCTTCATTGAGGTAACGAGTGTCCGATTTTGGTGGAAGCCATTCATCAACTGTCGCAAGCCATTCTCCGTCGTGGCTGATTTGAATGTGTGTAACGTTGGGCTCTTCGATCCGGCCGCCGTCTGGAGCAACATTAGGCTCTGTTGCATTGTTGCGTGTCAATGCCTGTCGGCTCTTGGCACGCTGGTTCGCAAGATCAAACGTCTGTAGGTATGGCTCTGGTTTCAAGCCTCCCTTCTTTTGACGGGGCTGTGACGAAGGCACTGCAAATGATACTTCGTTGGGGTTTGTGGGATCTACAGTCATAGGTACTGCCTCGAAGATGCCAAGGTACATGTTGCCAGATTTGGTCTCTTTTGGCATTTGCTCAGTGTCGATTCTTCGTGACTGGATGCCAACAATGTTGGTGCGTGCCTCGAGCTCGGTCGTGGACAGAACAATGACCGAGTTGTTAGCAAGTGTCAGAGCATAAGCAGAACCCGTGGGTGAGACTACGATGTTTTCAATGGCTGCCGACAAGTGAGGTAGGTGTTGTGGTAGTCCTGTAGCAAGCTGCCAAATCGTGAGGACAGTCTCATCGCCACCAGAAACAATGTAATTGCCTTGTCATGTTAGTAATCGTACAAATCCCTAGAATATGAGCACACTCACCATCTAATGACCACTTGACGGATCCCACCGCGTCTCGGTGCCAGTGTAGGCGCTTAGGCCTGAGACTCTCAGCAGTATCTGTTCTCTCCTTTTTGCCCTTCTGACTGCTTTCAATTGCAGCAAATGAGGCCAATATGTCCTCGAACAAGAGGATGAGGCCCGTCTCCTCGCCAACGGCAACATCAAGGATATCCCTTTGATCTTGTGCACCCTTCTTTCCGTTGCTGGCTTCCTGCTTCTCGCGATGGTAAATGTGGAAGGTTCTGATGTGTTTTGAGAACTTCAGCTCGCGCCAGACGTATTCAAATTCGTGAAGCGCTGTTTTGGTGATCTTAACACGCTTCCCAACAATGAGTGAATCGGCAGTTGCAACAATGACGTATTTGCCTTGTAGGAGAACCTGAATATCGCGGATTGCAGAGCTTGTGTTGAGTATCTGTTTGAGCTCCGACTTGGATTCGCCAGCTGAAATTTGGCGGTTGGTGCGAAGAGAGCGGAGAGTAAGGCTATGACCATCTTCGGCGTCATGGCAGTACACGAGATCTTGATCAGACTCGGGCTGTGTGACAACAGCCATGTTCTGGACCGTAGTACCAATCTCCCATCGCCCGGTCTTTTTACCCGTTACCCAGTCCCACAACATGATTTCTCCAGACGAGTAAGCGGCATAGATTAGGTGTGGCGCTACAGTCGAAAGAGCGTATGCTGTGAGTAATCCAGTATCGTTATCCAAGAGCTCGTTGACAAGTAAAGATGTATCTGTGGCATAGACACACAGCGACTTAAGATTCGCAACGATTAGGTATTTCTCATCTTTAGAGAATACTGGGTCCGCAGGCAAATACCATCCTCCTTGAGCAGGGGACACAACCCAAGTTCCCGACTTTTTGTTCTTCTTCTTCTTGACCAGTTCCAATGTGTCGGTCGTGCCAAGGTCATTGCGCTCTGCTTTATTCTTCTCTTTTCTCTCCTTCTTCGCCTTCTTTCGTGCTGCCTTGTCCACCACATTGGCTACTCCGTTTGGTTTTTCTTCCTCAGCTTGCGCCACTTCATCGGCGATTCCGTTGACTGTTGCGCCGACAGCTTGTGCCTCATCATCGTCTACCGATCCGTTCTGCTGTGCTTGCGGCTTCTTAGCCTTCTGCGCACTTGTGGGGGTACCATTGGTCGCATCTTTGTCTACGCCATTTGTATGTGGCGCCGATTTCGATTGCTTCTTTGGAGTAGTCGTCGTAGTAGATTTGGGGGTCGAATCAGTCGCAGAGATTGTGGGTTCGCCGTTGCGACCGTCCTTGAGCGCCGCCGCGGCCTCTTCTTTCCTCTGCTTCTTGGCCTTCTTCTGCGCTGCAGCTTCCTCTCTCTTCCTTTTTAGTTGGGGAGTTGCGTCCGCCATGGTAGCTGCTCCTAGGAGTAAGCTTGGTGTAAAAATTTACAATGGGTGACGATTGTCGTAATGGTCGTGCACTGAATGTATCTTGAGAATCTTTTTTGATGGAGCTGGCCCGAGCTTTTCACCGCCCGCGTTCTTAGCGCGCCGCCCGCAACTTTCTTTGAGACGGCATCGCGAACGCTGCGCACTACCCACCACAAGTTTACTACGTTTTTACGTTAACCCAAGACTGCAATACCGCGATCGCGATACTTCGCTCGACTTGTAAAATACTCAAAACTTGAAAATGATTGTCCCGATCCGTTGCTTTTCTTGTGGCAAGGTACTATGACCACCACTCAAGCTCATGCGCGCATACACTGATCCGATGTTAGGTCACCGGCGACCTGTGGGAGAAATACATGGCACTTCTCAGTGATGGCATGGAGGAAGCGTAAGTGCCCCACCTTCCCTCGACCCTCCTACCGACCTCCTACACCCTATCCATAATACCTTGGGGTAGGACGATGCTTTTACCCCAAGTCTACACACGCGAACCCCGAGGCCCTTGTTATATATACTCTGCTGATATGCATATTCTTCCAGTGAAGCACTCGATAGCGTCGGTCTTCAGCGCTACTGCTGCCGCCGCATGATTCTCACTCACGTCGATCTGATTGAGAAGCTCCTGAAGTATGTCCCTCTTTCTGAGCGCGCCGACCTGGCTCGGGAGACTAGTCGCCGCGATCCCGAGAGTCAATAGTTTTGATTGCGTCCCGGATGGAGGCTAACAGTATTCACAGGTACAACGCCAGCGAACGAGAACAAGCCCGCGCGGCCCGCCGATAGTCGACAGACGATTTGAACGAACTGTTTGGAGTTTGGGACAGACATGCATTTACATGGTACGGCGTTTTTAGGGCGAAAGATATTGGTTTGCACCGACAGGCTTTACAAAAGCACCGCTCAAAACTTGAAGGACATGAACCGTAAGATGGACGCGAGATTTGTGTTGAGCCCGTTATATGCTCAATTTAATTCCTGCAATTTGGCATCGTAGCGGCATCATCGGACATTCGATCTTTCGAAGACAACCCTGTGCAAGCAGTTTCGTGGGCTTTCATTCAAATCTGTTTTCCTTGGAGACATTGCGGATAAAGGCGGAACACGTGCATGACAGGGAGAATAGCGATAATCACAAGATTCGTTGCGTATGGAACTATCTAAATCACCCTCTAAATCGACCTTCATCACTCATCACACTTGCCTGCATCCCCACCCCAATGTTCCTCAACCCATTCCGTCATGATATCCGTAAAGCTCTTCCCATCATCATATTCCAACGTATCATCCACACTATGCTTCTCACCTAAATATTCCAACGCCAACAAAACCCACTTCTCAATGAACTGGTTATACATGAGATCCACAGTCTCAGGCTCCTGATCGTTGCTGCTCGCAGGATCGAATCCAACAGCTGATTGGATACAGTTTGGTACACTGTAAAAGGCAATCGGCTCGTGGATTGTGTCATCACCATCTGTACCAGCGTCATCTTTTGTCGTGTAACCTGGGAAGGGCTTTGGTTCGTCTTCACTGGTACTGCTGAGAGGTGCCTGGCCGTGCTCGGGTTTCGCAAAAGCAGTCTCAAGTACCTGAAGCATGTGTGGCCTAGACTTTGCTGCGAAGGCTTCTGGAGGTTGGAGGAATTCTCTGCTTTCCATCATTTCCAATAGGATTGGTCCCTCGTTGTTGAGAAGTTTTATTACTTGGCTTGCTGCTTTGTATGGTACATCTTTGATGTATCGGATTGCGCTAGTAAACGGCGAGACGAGGAATTTGGTATCTTTGGTGAAGGGCCCCTTGAAAATGTCGAAGCGGATGGCGCCCGTGTTTGTGAGAACCAGTGCTTTGCCCCCGTCGCGGATGCGGTCGGATTTCTCGATTGACTGGGGTAAGAGCTGTTCCTCGATCCAGGTAAAGATACTCTCATTGTGGGGGTATGGTCTTCGACTGATCCATAGATCCTGTGGTGTGCAACCGTATACCTTGCCGAGGCCGAGAGATTCTCTGGCATCGCCAATGGCTTCTGATACTTTCTTGCCGTGCTCGGTCGGGAAAGTCTGATCGTCCTTTCCAGTATGGTGGTGCATGGAGAATAGGTTGTTGTCAATATAGCGACGAGAAAAGGTGAGCGCTGAGCTTTGAGGCACAGGTGCTGCGTCTTTTGTCCCTCCAGTGCTGAGTCCAGCAATAGACATGAATCCGATGGTTTCCATGTACCGACCGCTCTCGAGAGCTACCGACTTACTGTCGAAGATCTTGTAGTCACGGATATGGGTATGTCCTCCAAAGAACTGAATGGGAGTGTCCCAGTGCAAAGCACGGATAGTAGAGAACAGCAGCGCATACTCTGTGGAGCGGATATCAACATGACCAAATACGAGAATAAGATCGACGTCTTGATCCTTGAGAGCCTCCGTAAACCATTCTTCTTTCACAGTGTCCTCAACTCTTTGCACGACGCTGTTGTTGGCATTGCCTGTAAAATCAAATAAAAAGCCAAAGGCCAGGATGCGGATCCCTTGATTCTTGGTGGTGAATTTCTTGAATCTTTGGGCAAGAGGCTCCAATTTTCCGGTTTTTGGATTGTAAATATCGAGGTTCGAAGCTATATAATTACCCTTGAAGTCGGGAACAGTGTGGAAGAATTCCCCTTCAGCGGTATTAGCTTTGTAAAGCTCATGGTTGCCAGAGCAAATAAGGTCAATTTTTTGCTCCTTGGCAATCTCATATGTGAACTTTCCCCGAGGTTTTGAGGAGTCGTAGATTGCATTGCCTAGAATGGTAAAGAGGCGAGGTCAGTGTTTGTGTCATAAGTATTGAGTTCATTTAAATTTACCCTCTACTCGGTCTCCGGTATCGACGAGCAACATATCGGATCTATCCGCATCTGCTTTTTCGCGCATGTGTTTAGCAAAGGAGACATAATCACCCCAGTCTGACGAATAGGATGCTCTGATGCACGTTAGAAATCATGTTGTACCACGGGCCATTACAAGTAAACAAGAACTCGCAGTAAGATGGAGTGTTTGTTCCTCGACGAGCCAAGTATGACTTCACCAAGGAGTATCAGGAAGATATCACGTACTCTTGCAGATGACCTCCCCACCAGCCGTGAATGTCGGTGGTGTGCAAGAAGTTGAGTTGGGCCCATGGCAGGTCACGCAGGGGAGCCGCTTTCGGCGGTGGCGCTTCCGGCTGAACGCAAAACGCCCCTTTCAGAACAACAACAAGAATAAAGAACTGGTGAAACATGATGAAGGAGGTGAAGATGTTGTAATGTTCACCTCTGTAGTGAATACGCTTGTACCTAGGCAACCATCTAGGTACCAGCGGTGTACGAATATGACGTAAGCAACCGGGCGCACGAGACGACCAGAAGGGGATGTAGTGGTGATGGAAGCAGAGCAGTGCGAGATGCTGCGCGCCTCGAGGGTGAACGCGAGCAATGAATGCCGGGCAGCCAATCAGGCGGTGAGGTGCGCGGTGAATAGCTGGCGGGCCGTGGCTGCACGTCGGTGGATCCATGTGAAGTCTAGCGCCAACTCTACTAAATAGTTCAACATTTTTCCGTGCTGGACAACACCAACCTCTTCCACCACAGTTTCCAACACAACCTTTTTTACGCGCATCAAGTTTTCTTTGTCGCGCATAATGGCCAGGACAGCTGCATCTCGCGCTACGAGCGCAAAGCCTGCTGAGAAGAAGACCGTCAAGGAAGTCAAAGCCAATGGCACTGGTACGTCACACCACCCATCGCGACTAACGAAGCTCCAACTAACCCAACGCGCAGCCCCACGAAAAGGTGCAAAGAAGAGTGATGACGCGCCCGCCACCAATGGTGTAGCCGAGGAAACTAAAGTCGTTGATGAAAAGACCGAAGAGGTCGAAGCACCAGCTCAAAAGCGTAAGGACGACGCGTCTGAATCAAAGTCATCACTTGCTAAGGATCCTGCAGCTGCTGCACGCGGTCGCGCGAAGAAGACGGAGACTCCTGCGGCTGAGCCTAAAGTCGCGACTAAAAAGACAACAAAGCGCAAGAAAGACGAGGAGAGCGAGCAGGAAGCAGAGGAGGCTCCTGCGCCTGCTGTAAAGAAGGCCAAGGTCAATGGTGCGAAGGCTGCGCCAAAGGCCGCTCCCAAGCCTGCCCCTAAGCCTGCTCCCGAGGCTGCCCCCGAGACCGCGCCCGAGGGCGAACCGGAAGCATCGCCAGAGCCCACGCCCGAAGCTGCCTCCAAGGTAGAGTCCAAGGCCCCAACACCACAGGCTGAGCCCAAGGCCCCGGTCAATCCCGCCCTTGTCCCGAATCCCAAGGGCCCAAGACGCGCAAAGGGAAAGAAGACCGAGATCAATGCCATCCGCTACACTGAGCCTCTCAAGGTTTTTGTATTTGGTGAGGGTGGCTCTGGTGAACTTGGATTCGGGGCAACGAAGAAGGCTATCGACGTCAAGCGACCACGCTTCAACGAAGCCCTGACGAACATGAACGTCGTCAGGATTGCTACTGGCGGTATGCACGTTGTTGCGCTGACAAAGGACAACAAAATTCTGACATGGGGCGTAAACGATAACGGTGCACTTGGACGTGACACATCCAACGCTAATGTCAAGATGCGCGACGTGGGCGCAGATGATTCCGATTCCGATTCAGAAGACGAGACTGGTGGTTTGAATGACGAGGAGGCCACACCGAAGCCTGTTCCCGCGGAGTTTTTTCCCGAAGATACAACATTTGTCGACGTTGCTGCTGGCGACAGCTGCTCTTTTGCGCTGACAACTGAGGGAGCTGTTTATGGTTGGGGTACTTTCCGCAAAAACGAAGGCATTCTTGGTTTCGAGCGTGGCAACCACACTGCTCCGCGTCCTGTCTACCTGGATACCGTCAAGAAGGTTACACAGATTGTTTGCGGTACCAACCATGTCTATGTGCTAGACAAGGACCGACACGTGTATGCTTGGGGCAACGGTCAGCAGAATCAACTCGGTCGTCGCGTGACTGAGCGCAATTTGCACCAAGCTCTGCAACCCAACAGGATCGGCTTTCACGATACTTCGATCAAGAAGCACAGTCAACGAATCGCATACATTGCATCTGGCGACTACCACGGTCTCGCAATTGCAGAAGACGGTCACATCTGGGCATGGGGTGCGAACAATTACTGTGAGACGGGCTACACTGATAACGCTGGTGCAGAGGATGCCAGCGTTCTCCAGCCCAAGATCATACACAGCCTTGAAGGAAAGTCAGTGGAGTCACTAGCCGCAGGTGCGCACCACAACCTTGCCATCACCAGGGATGGACAAGTACTTGTTTGGGGTCGCTGCGACGGTGCGCAGACCGGTCTGCCTCCGTCTGAGCTCGATGCTGAGACAGACGAGGACAAGGTGTTGAAGAACAATGGCAAGGCCAAGATTGTTGTTCAGCCCACGCCTCTTCCCAACCTCAAGAACGTTGTCACTGGTGCATGCGGTCCTGATCACAGCATCGTCATTGACAAGGACGGCAAAGCGTACTCATGGGGCTTCTCGGCCAACTATCAGACGGGCCAGGGCACTGATGACGACATTGAAGTGCCAACCATGATTGATAACACTGCCGTTCGGGAGACGAAGCTGACCTGGGCGGGCTGCGGTGGGCAATACAGCATCCTCGCTAGTAAAAAGGAGTAAAGCGACACGCTTTTGTTCGCCAGCTTGTATCTCTCAACTGTGCCCTCGGGCCTCTGGTTTCTTCTTTCCTCGCTCTTCTCTTGTCAAATTTCTTTGTCTTCTCCCATGGAATCAGGAGTTTCAGAATGGCATTCACGGCGTTTGCGTTTCTTACACGGGCGGGCAGGGCTTTTGCATAGCGGGTTCTTTTTCACTCTTTTTAGGCAAAGGAATTCACGCATCTTTTTTTTTCATCTTCTCGCACATGTATCTTCACGGCTGAATGACGGGGCGAAGAGAGAGAGACGCGTACAATGCCGGTAATAGAGAAGCACATAAAAAGAAATGGACTCTTGTTAATTGGCTTGGCCATGTGTTAACGATTCACTTTGTAATAATTGAATACTACGTCCATCCCATTTCTTCGCACTTTACCTTGTTGCATGGTTAAATATAGCGTGTCAGATGTTATGTGCTTGTTCATTTTCATAGGTATCCAGAATCCAAAATGCAACCATCCATACAAAACCCTGCTCATGCATACAAGTTTTATTACAAGTCTACAATCTCCATTGCCTCTATTCCAGCCCCACACTGTCATGAAGCCGGCGCCGCATCACCCTGTGTCTCCCTCGCGCGTGCAAACGTTCTTTTAACATCCTGATGCTCCACTATACTCTGCCCACCTCCGTTTCCCACCTTGATCAAATTCTGCGCATACGGATGCGCCCTCCCCTCAAAAGTCTTCAGCCGCGCCAGTCTCTCCTTCCGCAGTCTATTCTTGGGCAACATGCCGCTAACCGCCTTCCTCAGGACCTCTCCGCCGCCCCATTTGGCCATAAGTTTATCCATTGAAAGTTCTTTGAGGGAACCGGGCCGGGTGTTGTGGGTGCGGTAGAGTTTCTGGGAGCGCTTTTTGCCCGTGGTGTGGAGCTGGGCGCAGTTTGTGGCAACGACGTAGTCGCCGCAGTCGGTGGAGGGGTCGAAGATGGGTTTGTGCTTGCCCATGAGGGTGAGGGCTATGGCGGAGGCGACGCGGCCGAGGGCGCGTGGGTCGCTGCCGATGTCGAGGTGGTGCCAGGAGCGGGCGTAGGCGAGGCGCGTCTGGGGGATTGTGTTAGCTGTGGTGTAGTGAGGGGGTGTATTGTCTGTGTTAGAGGGGAATTGCTGGAAGGGCCTGGATATGGGCGTGCGGAGGTCCGATGGGGGATGTGTACCTTGCCTATGACTTGTGACATTGTGTGGTATGGGGCCAATGGCCAGGGAAACCGACTGCCTTCTGTAGTATGACAAGTCAACAGTCACCCTAGGACTGTCCAAAAGGCGGTTGGGCGGGTGCAATCTCGTGGTCGCAGTGGTAGTCGCTGCACAGTGGAGGTTGATGCCAAGCCGCAATGCTCACAATTTCCAGAACGCAGTCACATGATTGATAAGATCTGCCCACCCCAGCGCCGCATCCATGTCGGGCGGGGGATTCGGGTGTGGATTTCAAAGCGAGTAATAAGTACCAAGGGCGAAGTGGCATGTTTTTACAACTTTGACCATTTCCTCTTGTTCCACAGTCGAGCCTTTGGCATTATTATACCGATTTCACTCTTTTCGCCATGACAGTAACAGCCTTTGAAACGATATTCGCAGTGCCCATGACCTGTCAGTCGTGCATCAACGACATCGAGGGTTCCCTACATCAGTTGAGTGGTACGAGCGCGGACTACCAATGCACGTCATTTTGGCTTCTGACAAGGTGCAGGTATCAACAAAGTGACTGCCAACCTCAAGGAGCAATTAGTATCTGTCGAGGGCACAGCAGCACCGTCGGCCATTGTAGAGGCGATTCAAGCTACTGGGCGTGATGCTGTTCTCCGGGGGTCGGGCAAATCAGACAGTATGTTGGTGTCGTTGACTTGGCACACACGCGTATATAGAGATGCGATACTGACCATGCCACGCAGGTGCAGCGGTATGCATTCTAGAATCACACGCGCCACAGGTGGAGAACAAGGTTCGCGGCCTGGTGCGCATGGTGGAAGTTTCTCCTGGTATGACCATTGTGGACTTGAGTATAAGAGGGCTGTCACCTGGAACCTATCATGCCACAGTACGTGAGTCGGGAAACATTTCCGAGGGACCTGAATCGACTGGTGGGATTTGGGAACTTGGTCAGTCACAAAAAGAGACCAAGGCTTGTCGAGGCATCTTTGGAACCGTTCAGGTTGGAAAGGGTGGAGTGGGATCGGTGTTTCTCGACAAGCCCATCCACATCTGGGAAGTGATTGGGCGCAGCATCGTGGTTGCGAAAGAGCAGGACGGCAAGGTATGCGTCACCATGGAGCTGGGCCTTGATCTAATCTAACTTCACAATAGTTTGACAAGAACGACGCAGACACGCTAGTTGGGGTCATTGCACGCAGTGCGGGCGTATGGGATAGTAAGTGCTTCGCCAGCTTTCCCCACGTGTTCTGGGACATCGATCAACTCCAGGTCCCCCACATACACGCACACGCACACGTACACCATTGCTAACGTTGATGTAATTGCAGACGACAAGACGGTGTGTTCGTGTTCTGGCAAGACGGTGTGGCAGGAGCGCGAGGAGCAGCGCGATCGCGGTATGCTCTGATCAGGAAGCAGATAAGTAATACCAAGATAGACCAAGCAATCATAGTGCCGTCCAAGTGCCGCGAGGGTGTGCTGCTAAGATAACACGCGTGCCTTGATGGCGAGGCCGAAACTGCGGGTGCGGGATCGTTGACTCGAGGAGGATTGGAGTTGTTATGCGTTCATGCCTGAGAGGGCCAGGCGAGGAGATGACTGGCTGGCGCAGGTGGCTGTCACGTGGCTGTCTCAGTCGGACCGTGGCCGTGTAACAGACCTCAAACGCCACCTCTACGCCCTGGTCAAAGATCAAAGGGGGCTGTTGCAAGGCGGGCGCTGAGCAGCCTCGACTCCAGCACGCCTCGCGGCCAGGGCGGGTGGACGAGAGCGAACGGAGGCATGGGCAGGGCCAAACCGGCCGTGGTGCCACGGTGGGCTGGCTGACTTGGCCGGGTTGCGGCGTCTTGGACGGCCAGCTCGAAGCGCTGTCCATGTTGCAGGGGTCCAATCACCTCGACGGACGAGGTGCCAGCCAAGCCTTGTGCCTCAAACACGATGGACCTCAGATTTGGTCTCCCCACCTATAGCCCTCGCAGCACAACCGCCCGCCATATGCCCGCCGTCCCCTGTCTCTTCTGCGTGTCGCCATCGAAACCTTCTTCCCTCTCTCCCGGCCCTCCAACTGTGCTCTAATCGTTTGCACCGCTACAATCGTTTATTTCACCGCGAACCGCTCCGAGCTGCATCCAGGCCGTCTCGACCTGCTAATACTTACCACCACCGCACATTCCCTCCCGGAGCAATAATCGTCAGCACCGCGCCACTCAAATAGCCCCGGCGGCTACAACCCTAATCCTCCCGCACCCGACCCCCCCAAGGCTTTTAACCCTCCCGTGTTTGTGTGTGTGCAAGAAAGAAAGAAGATACGACCCTCGCAAAGTGGGCTGACAAAGAGAAGAGAGCGGGAGAGTAAGAGTAAGCTGAGGCTTGACGACACCATACTGCCGGGTAAACAAGTGAACACCACTCGTCATGTCTCTGAAACAGGTACGCTCAACAACAGCCCTCACCACCTGCAATTGCTGATAGAAAGGCCAGGAAATCGAAACCTGGGTGGCAGCCCTCGCCAGCTACGACAACAACGAATTCGACGTGGCACTGAAGGTCTTTGAGCAGATCTCCGACACATCCAAGATTCTGTTTAATTGCGGCGTAATCCATGCTACCCTCGGTGAGCACGAGAAGGCGGTAAGTTGAGCGCTACGCTGCGGATGCCACGAGGGGCATACTGACAGACTACCCAGGTCGAATGCTACCAGCGCGCTGTGCGTCTGGACCAGTATCTCGCAGTCGCATACTTCCAGCAGGGTGTGTCCAACTTCCTCATGGGCGACTTTGAGGAGGCCCTTGCCAACTTCAACGACACTCTCTTGTACCTGCGTGGAAACAACAACATCGACTACGAACAGCTGGGCCTAAAGTTCAAGCTCTACTCTTGTGAGGTCTTGTTCAACCGTGGTCTCTGCTACATCTACCTCCAACAGAGGGATGCCGGTCTGCAGGATCTTTCCTTTGCTGCCAAGGAGAAGGTGGTTCCAGACCACGATGTAATTGATGAGGCCATTCGAGAGGAAGCCGAGGTATGTGTGACTCTGCATTTGTATCAATGTGCTACGAACTAACAATGCCCCCTCCAGGGCTACACCGTCTTCTCTATTCCTGTTGGCATCGTCTACCGCCCGAACGAGGCAAAGGTCAAGAACTTGAAGACAAAGGACTACCTTGGAAAGGCCCGCCTTGTTGCCGCATCAGACCGATCCAACGCATTTACCGGCTTTGCTGGTGCTGAGATTAAGAAGGGAGGCCAGGCTGCAAAGGACGACAGAACCGAAGACAAGATTTCCTACGCGGCAACCAACCTTGTCAAGCCAGAGCTCCAAAGCCGAGCACGCCAGCAGTCGGAACCCCCGATGAACCGTAATGTATTCCCACCCACACCGCCACCGGAGGCGGATAGGCGATCTGGTGAAAGGAGATCTGCTGGAGCACGACCTGCAGCTGATCCCAACGCCCCAATGAGCCGCGCACAATCTGTACGAGGTGGCGGACCCAAGCCCCAGCCTTTGAATCTTGGACGAGCTGCTTTCGACCAGCCAAGCAGCCAAGAGCCGCCCCGCCGCCAGCCAACACAGCGCTCTGCATCGGAGCGACCGCCACCAGCTCGCTCAGAGTCTACACGTGAGCGGGGACAGCGCGATACGCGGGAACGAGACCCCCGTGATCGTGACACACGCGATCGTGAATACAGCAGGCAGCAGCGCCGCCGTGGCTCGGACGAAGACATCATCGATGACTACTACGAGGATGATGGTTATGCACCATCGCGTTCAAGCCGCGGCCAATACTCCCGTACAAAGTCGACCAGAAGACCAGCCTACATTGAAGAGGAGGAGGAAGACGACTACGATGGCAGTGATCTTGACGATGCCGAGTTTGAAATGATGCCCCGCACCAAATCAAGGAGACGATCACCGGCGAGGTCCACCAGATCCGGTGGTAGCAACCGCGGTGCAGGTAGCAAGATCAGAGTGAAGGTTCACTCCACTGACACACGCTACGTCTTCATCAGCTCAGACCAACTCATCAGCGAATTCTGGCAACAAATTCGGGAGAAGTTTGGTGTCCGGAACAAGTTCAAGCTCGAGTTCAAGGACGATGGTGACATGATTACCATGGCTGATCAAGATGACCTGGATATGGCTATCCAGGCGGCGAAGAGCATTGCCAAGAAGGAAGGCTCCGATGTTGCGAAGATGGAGGTAAGTCACTACCAAATACTCACTCTCGAAATGAATAACCATATACTAACTGCATTGCTAGGTTTGGGTTAGAGAAGTATAGACTAAAGATACCCCAGCATCACGCATGTTTACGACACATTTCCCTTTATCATTCTTGTATGCCTTCTTGATAGGATCTGATTGTTGTCATCTTGAGGATGGCCAGGTTTCTCTTGTTGCTGTAATTCTAGCGGGCCTTAATGCCGGGTCTTGTTTTCTGGTTTAGATACAGAGACCTCACTTTTTGTATACTCTCACTTTTCTTTCACAGCCGGACTGTTGATCCGAATTTCACCCGCATACACACAGGCAGACGATTTTACTCTGAGAAAAAGTTAGAGATTGTCTGTTTTTTTGTTTGTTTGCGTAGTTACCAATAGAGGGATGATTTTGATCAATGCCTATTCAACTATTCTATGCTGCATCTGCCTAACTCCCCCATCCAAATGCTTTTCACCTCTCACCCACGGCCCAGTCTACACTTTTCCCACCACTTCGGCCACATTGTCCCAGCCAAGCACCCTCCACCTTTTTCTCCGATACTCGTCCAGAAACGCACCAACTCACACGTCCGCACGTGTACCCACCCCCAAAAAAAAGATAGAGAGAAAACGCCACCAGCGCTTACGAAACCAACACCATGCCCATATCCTCCCCTTCCGAACAACCCGACAACCGGGGGTTTGGGAAGCCAGCAAAAAAAAACGGCCGAAAAGGAAAGAACGAGAGAGAAAGACATACACACATGAAAAGGCCAAGAAATGTCATTCATCAAGCCGGCTTGTCCTAGCACCTTTTTTCTGTTCCCTGGACATCCCATTGGCGCATGATTGAAGCAGAGAGAGGGAGGGTAGGGTAGCGGAGCGGAGCGAGGTGTGGGTATCCTTTCGTCCCAAGATACCTTGGCTTGCGGGCCAATCGATCGCGTGGGGTTGGTGAAAGTGAGAATGTGCATTTTTTCTTCTTCTTCCATATGTAAGTGGTCAACGATGGGCGGTTAGCAAATGTGATTGTATTTTTTATTTCTTGTTGGTTGACTAGCTTAGCTGGCTTGCGCCGCGGGACCAGCAAAGTGATTAAATGTCATTTGATTATGAGTGGGAAAATAGGGAGGGAGGGCTTGATTTATTTTTTTTACTACGTAATCGCACGTGTACGCTTTCGATACGTCGTGTACGCGCCCTTGTTCACGCCTTCTCTAGATAAGTTTTTCTAATTGGGAATGGTGCGCTTTGCATGGGAACCTCCAATGAAATGAGAAAAAGAGGCCGTGTGAATTAGATTTGGGAAGGAGGCGCGGCATCGTATCTACCCGTCGTATAGCTTAGCCTCACATTTGTTTTTGTTCTCTCTTAAAAGTTGCTATATGTTCATTTCCCTTTTTGGTTTTCCAGGGACCAAGGCGTAAAGTGAGGTACGCGACGGGTTGCCCAAGAAATGGGACGAGCATCGGCTGAGCCCACCCACTTGACACAGGCACGGCGCATGGGGTGTGGTTGACTTGATGGCCAAGCATGTGTGAGAGACTTGGCAACGTTCGTATTGGGACAGTGGCAGCTTCAAATGAGGCTGGGTTCTTTGGAACCAAACCCCGAAACACAGGGCCAAGCTTGGAATGTGTCGGGTCGAGGGGGGCTAACGCCAACGTCGAGTCAAGGGGCGAGGGAAAAGTAAACCGTCCGAGTGTCATGTACAAGCTTTCTTTCTTTTCTCCGTGACAACAAGACAGCGCTTGGCATTTGGGGTGAAGCGTGCGGGTGAAGCATGTGGGGTTTCAGCCTCTGCGGCTCTGCGATGGTTGTGACGTAGCGACGAATCGATCGTTGAAAGAGAGAACATCGAATACGAAAGGAAAGGAAGGGGAGAACAGAGGGGTAAGAGGGAGATTATTGTTACATAATGTTACAAAGATGCTTGGAACCGTGTTTGGGTTCACATAATTTTTCCCACCATCGTAGTTGTACCTGAACGCCCGTTCCATTGCTCGTCCCTGGGGTAAAATTTGGTATATGTACACAGGCGTAGAGATTCGTTTGATTTTTTCTGATTACAGGCTGTGTCTCCTGCACGCATATCGATATTCAATCCTGGCGTCAGAATATTCAATGGTAGCGCATATGTTGTTTCGTTTTCCGGTATCCGATCGGCTCGTTTACGCAGGCAGGAGGATCTCAGCCCAGCTGCTGTGTAGGAAAGCGACACCAAGCTGCGCAGTCAATTGTCAGCATTGTATCTTCGCGTCGTCGCCCTTCTAAGACTTCTTCATTTGCGCCCCACTGGCTACCCGAACCAAGTCTTTCATGCCTCCTTCTCTATCACCGGGGTTATCTTACAGCGAACATTCCAGCAGCGGTGACAATGCTCCTGTTCTCCTTGCTGGTAAAAGCCGAGATGGTACTGGAGGCGAAGCTGGGCTCTTGGACGGTGCGGCCCTTGCCAGTCATGTACTTGGGAGGCATCGTTGCGGTTGTGTGAAACACTACATCACTGTTAGTCGCTACACTAGAGTTTTTTGGAGTCGCAATTTCATGCCGTGTGATTTGATGTAGGAGGGGTATGTGGGTGGTGCAGTGGATGCGATGCGGCTGCTAATTAGATGAAGTTCGCGATAAGTTTTGGGCATGCGAGAACGTCACTGGCTTGATTTGCTTAGGTAAGATTGTCCCATTCTGCAGGCGCGGGCGTAGCGGACATCACGCAAAAGTGATCACAATTGTAACTGCAAATTCAACCTTGAAAGTAGAATTCTGGCAAATTTGAAGAAGAACTTATCGTCTTGGTGTGGCATGCACTTGCGATCGGGACAGTCAGAAATTCATAAAAATCATTTCAATGGTTTTTCTACTTTTGCTACTCTCCAGTACTATCAGGTATATTGGTATAATGTTCTACTCACTCAAAGTTCGTCCCCTAAAATTATTAAGCGCCAAAGGGTATACAGGAAATCAAGGCGTCGCATTTGGGCAGATGCAACACAGTAATTACAGATGATGTTTACAACTTGGACTTTGTTCCCTTTCGGGTGACAGTGCACTGAATGAGACCATTGGGGTCAGTTTGAGGCGCGAGAACCGTGGCGTCCTTGCCTGTGTTCTTGATGTCCTTGTGCCATGAGAGATCTGAGTATCATGTTAGCAAACTAGAATATGCGAATATGGACTGAATGCACTGACCTATTTCAAAGTAGTGCTTGTTGGGGAGCGAATAGTCCACAGCCTCAACCTCGGGGACAGCTGCCAATATCAAATCGCACATTTTGTACATGGTTGCCTGCACGCTCGCGCTGTCGTCCTCGGCAAACACCTTCATGGTGATATCTCGCGCAGTTCTCCATGCAGCGCCGAAGTCAATCTTGCTAACCTCATCCAAAGTCTTGAACAGCTTCCACTGCCACCCGGCTTCAATCTCGGTGCTCAGGATACGATCCCATGTCTCGGGTAGTCTTGTGTACTCGTCGCGATGGAAACCATGGAATGCTGATCCTGTGCTCTTGAGGACGAGCAGCTTCTCAATCTTGGAGCGGATGGAGACGCCTTCGTTTTCACGGGTTACGGCCTCGATGACACGCGTCTCTTCGCCGTCGCGGTAGAATGAGTGTGGGTGAGGCTTGCCGTCAACGGACATGCGCGTCCATCGGTGCTGGATGATCTTGACGTGGGCAGCATGTATGTGAGGGTAGGTCTTGATGAAGTGGTTGCCAATGATGGCGGCGAACTGCTCTGGTGGGTCGATGGGGTGTTGCTTTGCGAGAATGTAGGTGGTCTGCTTCTGCGTGTCGGTCGCGACGACTACCGAGTTGTCTGCCTTGGTGTAGCTGGGGCGCGTCAGTTGGCGTCATGGCGACTTGTGTTAGTATGCTTACGATTGCTCAATGTCTCCCTCGAGCAAGATGCGCACTGTCTGCTCGACAACTGTGTGGATGCCGGTCTTGGGGTCCTTGTCGACCTTGTACAGGCGGACATTATCCTTGCCGTAGCGGGCGTAGCTAAGCTGAGACATTGCGATGATGTGAATTGGATGATGATGTGCAGATGAAGCAGACAGTCACAAAAGGGCGATCAAGATAGATATACCACTGAAAAACGGCAGCTGGACTGGGGACCGGCAAGCGGAGGAGACCGATGTGTATCGGATGGTTTCACGAGCAAGCTATGGACTATCGCGCAGGAAGCGGCGAGAACGCGTTTCGATTCGTTGACATGGCCATCGGCGAGCTCCGGTCGATGGACGAGGCCCTGGATAACGGCGCAGGGCGCGCACGTGACGGGGGGAGAGCCAGGCCCCCGCTTGCCGATGCACAAAGAGGGCAGATTGCACGGCTTTGAGGTGGAGGGGCCTCGTCGGCAGGCTCGACTCGGCACGGCATCAGGCCATGGTCAGTCCAGATCGAGATGATTATAGTTTGTGGCTGCATGACAGGAAGATGTACATACATGGAAATACTGTATGTATACAATATACAATGCAAGCAAGTGTGTGTCTTGAAGTATGTAGTAGTGGAGTAGCAGGGGCAGCCCAGTCCGTGCACGTCCACCGCCCGCAACAGGTCGCGATGGCTATGGACGGCGCTGTTTTCCCACCTCATTCACCCTCACCCGCCATATACACGCGCCCCACTCTCGCCAGCCTCTGCCACGGCCACGGCTACTCCCTCCCACGTCGCGGCTAAGCCACACTTCCGCTTCCGGTCTGGTACCGCGACGGGCACACTTTCACCTCTGCCCGCGAATGCTCATGAGGCAAGACAAGGGCACCGCCGCCAGACACATGTGCGATGCGGTTGGCCAGGTCACGGTTAAGGCGCGCTCATGACGCCATCCGCCCGTTCACTCAATACCCAGGCCGACGCTGCCGATCAAACCTCGCTCCTTGCGCCCACGACGAGTAGAGATGGCCGTTCCATGTCGGCTGCTGGTATGGCCAGCTCGCGGGGTGGTCAGGCCTCATATGCCTCGTATGCGACTGCAAACACGGGGCCCGGCAGCTTCAACACGGCTCTGACCAGGCCATCGACAGCCCAGGACGGCAGGGTCCGCCCCGACTTCGACATGCACGCAATCACCATTGCCGACCACGACGGAACCACGTCCGAGCAGCGACAGGCTGAGCTGCAGGACCAAATCGAGAAGGAGACTAAGATCAAGATTGGCTCAGAGAACCTGTTGGAGGCACTCAATGCAAAGAATGCAAAAGAAGTCAAGAACCAACGGCTGCAAGTCGAGGAACAACTAAACATATCGAACAGAAAACTGGCCCAGCTCCAGTCTGGCTTGGCTGCGGAGAAGCAGAGAGCCAAGGAGGTCAAATCTCCACCAGCCGACCCCCAAAGCAGGCTCTCGTATCTTTTCCGTCGCAACCTATCGCGCTCACCATCACGCCATGTGGCCCAGAAAGAAGAGGACGGGGATGAGGAGACCGAGTCACCAACTTTTGTCCTCGCCGAGATACTTCAGGCTCTGGAAGTCCAGGGCATGCAACCGGAATATTACGTAGAGAGAGCAAACTCTCTCGTCCTTCTCTTCAAGCGACATCCCACACTCAAGTACGACCTAGCCTGGTCGGTGTTCGGACTACGAATGCAGACGATGCTACTCAGCGACAGCCGTGAAGTAGTCGCAGCAGCGTATCGTGTCATGCGCTACTCCTTCACCGACCGCAAGTCGCTCCGAATTATACGGGCCCTTCATACAGATCACTTGGTCATTCTATCATTGGTCAAGGAGAGCAAGGCTAGCGTTGAGCGTGAACAAGCACTGAAGTTTGTTCGAGCTTTTCTAGATGTCAAGGGAGGTGTTGAAGAGATTGCACGTGCCGTAGTTCGCATCATTGTGGCTGTGGCCGAGCATGCAGAAGACCGCCTCAGGAACATTGCAACACTGACTCTGGCTGAAATCCTTGTCCGAAAACCATCTCTTCTAGTCTCAGCTGGAGGCATGGGCGCTTTGGCAGATGCTTTGGGAGAAGGAAGCTACCTCGCCGCAGAGAGTGTTGGTACCTCATTCCTTTACCTTCTTGACACGCCCAGAAGACGTCGATTCCTGCGATCCGGACGAGAACTCGAAGCTCCGTTTGCATTGTTTACTGACGCAAGCACGATTCACGGACATCTTCACGAAGAAAAACTTAAAGTCAATGCCAAGGTCATTGCGTCCTTGCTCCGAAGTTGGGGCGGGCTACTCACTCTTTCGATGAACGACTTTCTTCCACTCCGATCTTTACTTTGGTCATTGCAAATACCGACTCCTCACGTTCGGAGTGTTATTCTAGAATTACTATTCGATCTTCTTAGGATCAAACCCCCTTCATGGTCTTCTTCGTTTCTTGCTGGACGTCGACTGACTACATATGGACGTGTTACGAACCTCAAAAATCAGCAAATCAAAGACACGACAGCTTCCAGTAGCACTGAAGATGATACCACCAAGTGGAGCTTGCTGGATCACTACGTCTCTGTGATTCTGGCGGCATTTCTGCACGCCGGCTTGATGCCAGCTTTGCTGCAGGCTGAAGCAGAGCCCCTTACACTGCCGTTGAAGCGCAAAACAACCTTACTCATCGGCGAGGTTCTGAAGATGGCAAATGAACTATTGCCACCATCATGGAGTGCCCAGCTCCAGGTGCTTCCACAGCTCTTGCACTCTGCAGCAAAGTTTCAATCCGAAAGCCGTTTTGTTGCAATTGGCACCATTTATCAGGTGGACAGTATCAACAGAACACTCTACCGGTCGGACCCAACATCCTTGTACAACACCAAAAGCATCCCGACTTCTGATGATGCATCAGCAAATAGACAGTCTGATCAAGCAGCGAAGCTGCAAGCTGCCATGCAAGTTGACGAGGGCCAATTTCGGAACCTGATGGTCGAAACCCAGGTGCTGAACACAGTGACGTTCCAAAAATGGAGATGGGACTTGATTCTCAACATCATCGAGGGGCCGTTGTTGAATCCCAAAAGGTTGGATGAAGCCATCAAAGTTACCAAATTCATCCACCGCGTCCTGGGATTCTATCGTCCGTTCAAATATCGATTTTCTGAGGTTAAGAACACTAAGCCAAACCAGCGGTATGTTCGAGCAGGCTGTGCTCTAATGCAGAGCCTGCTACAAAACCCTGAAGGCGTCAAATACTTGGCGGAGAGTAAATTTATCCGCCAACTCGCAGAATGCCTATCGCACTTTGATCGGATGAGTGGCCTGACATCTGAATCACCCATTTTCCAGACGGATCGGATGAATGAAACGCTTACTGGCGGTTACTTTGCGCTGCTCGGGGCTCTGACGAAAGACCTCCGGGGTATCCAAATTCTGGAACGATGGAGAGTCATCAATATGTTCTACCACATCATCGAGCTCAACGACCGGGACGATCTGATCCGGACGCTTCTGAGCAACTTGGACTACACACTGGACGGCCATCTACGCATCATCATCTCGAAAGCAATGACGTCGTGTTCTAAGGAGATACGCATCTTTGCCACTCGATTGCTACGCAAGTACGCGACCAAACCCATGGGAGTCAGCAGTTCTGCCGGTGTAGCCGAATGGGCCATCAGACTGCTGGTGACGCAGCTTTACGACCCGGACGTAGAAGTGTGCGAGGTTGCGATCAAGATCCTCGAGGAGGCTTGCAATCAGAAGGAGTCGTTGGAGTTTGTGGTCAAGTGCCGTCCAGCGCTGGACCATTTGGGGGAGATTGGGGCACCGCTGCTACTCCGATTCCTGTCAACTTCGGTAGGCTACCACTATCTGGACGGATTGGATTACATCACGAGAGAGATGGACGACTGGTTTTTGGGGAGAAATGACACCTATGTGGCCCTCATCGAAGCGTCCATGGCCCGCGCGCTTGCGGACATACCCGAGAAGCCATCGGTTCAACAAACATACGATGAGGCGCCTGAGCCGACCGACTATGGTCTTGTGCCGCCGCACTTCTATCGCGAGCTAACGAGAACCAAGGAGGGATGCAAGCTCCTCAAACAAAAAGGACACTTTGATGAATTCGCGGCGACGATTCGAGACTTTGCATCAGAAAACGATGACCCCGAGATTATCCTCAAGGTCAAAGGCTGCCTATGGGCGGTTGGCAACGTCGGGTCCATGGAGCTGGGGGCGCCATTCTTGGAGAACTCGGACGTGGTCAAGTGGATTGTGCAGATTGCCGAGCAGTCGGAGGTCATGTCGCTCCGAGGGACAGCCTTCTATGTGCTAGGGCTGATATCAAGGAGTCTTCACGGGCAGGAGATTCTGCTGGAACATGGTTGGGATGGCGTAGTCAATGATTCAGGAGAAGCGCTAGGCTTTTGTCTGCCCCTGGACTTCAACAAACTCTTCACGGTCAGTAACGGAGTTTCTTTTTCTCGGAAGAAAATGCACTAATGGTTCTGCAGATGGGACCCTGGGTGGCACAGGCAGAAGAGATGAGCTGGAACCCCAAAGCGGAGATCAAGGTTGCAGTCACGGATGAGGACCCGGTCAACGCGCGCATTCTCAAACTCGTGACGGACTTGGGCAACACTGTGCTTGCCAAGAAGGCAGCCAGCGACCTGCAAGCGTAAGTGACTTGCTGTTGTGCAACAAAAACGTACGACGAGTGAGTGCAGAGGAGCTAACGCGTGGGCATTTAGTATCAAGGCTAGAAAGGCACCAGGCTTCAGCAAGCCGGCCATTTTCCACAAGGTGATGCAAGTACTAGAAGCACATCATTTTCGGCTTCCAGCGTGCCGGTTCATACTAGATCTGTTTGACAAGCGGGTGCTGGAGCAGATTGTGCTGGAAGAGGAAGACGAGCCTGAAGACGAGGCAAGCAGCCAGTCCGAAGAGAGCACGGAAGCGAGTCTTGGGGGTGTGAATGGCGCAACTAGGGCATTGTAGAGCATGGTAGCGTTGACAGGAAACCGAGCCCGAGGGATGGGACTTGGGCGTTGAGGAGCGTTGTGTATGTATGTACAGGGATGTCGATGTACGATAGTGGTGTTTGTGGAGCCGAGCGAGAAGCATGGATCAGGTGCTTTTGTTTTACATACAGCCATGGAGTTTGCCGATGCGCTATGTCTACGGAGAGGCTGCCAAGGAGAAGCAAGCGCACTAGGCTGGTGCTGTTTTCGGTTATTTCTGGCGAGGGGCACGGGTTGATGGGGGGGGGAGAGGGGGCGGCGCTATAGTCAGGCACAGTCAGGTTGAGCGAGTGAGTTGAATGAGTAAATGCAAGCAGGTTTGCCACGGGCAGGACTACGCAAGACGAAATGAGCGAGTGATGTGGGAGGGGTTAATATGTATGTGTAGTACATGTGTGTATGGATATGCTACTAGGTATAGCAGGAGGGATAGCTGAGGGGACGGGGGGGGTGGTTTGGGCGCGACTTGGCGCAAAAGGAGTTAGTGTGTAGTATGGGTGTAAGAGGGGTGCAGCTGCCCCGCCGTTTATGGTGAATGCAAGTCGTCACGACTATCGGACCCTTTGGGGGATGTACAGGGTCCTTTGCGGCGGCCAGGCGTCTGCAAGCGCATGCTTGGCGGGCATGTGGCACATGGAAAGGCATGGGCTTGACGTTTGGCAGTGCCAGCGGGCGCAGATGTTGATTGGCTGGTGTCTTGCTAGACTCGACGTCCATGACGCTTGCAAGCCCATCGTCGCTGCTTGTAGACATTGTCGACAAAACTTATGCGGCCCCAAGAGTGGATAGGCCAATGTGCTCCGGCAATGCCTCCATTCATGTCTGTTCAGCGCGGGTCGCGCGGCCGAGATGGACATGACATGGCAGTGCTGGTGCTGCTGGAAGTTGAGCTGGCTGGAGCTGGACTTGGAATTGCTTGGTGGCCGCTGACAAACAGGACAGAACAGGACAGGACAGGCCAATATAGCCCGACATGCTACTATTCCATCTTCCCGGACACAGGGCCACGGGAGGGCAAATGGGCCGCGGCACGGTGGTTTGCAGCGGTCGGTCGGGATACTCTACTTACACGAGTCGGGGTGCAGGTGGCGTGCAAAACAAGCAAGTCGTCAGTCGTCTTCGTTTGATGCATTCTGCAGTTGGACCGTGCAATTTTTATACCAAGCGGGCCCCGGATTGGCCTAGCCCTGCGCCCGATGACGGCCTTGTCTCTCGATCCGAGAACCCCAGAGCTGACACAGAAATCGGCCGCCAGCCTCTCTCGACCTGATACGAGCCCGGCGCGCGAGCAACATCGCCGATCTTTTTGCAAACTATCCGTCGCAGCATGGATGACCAGTGCAACTCGACCCCATTTGAACATGGCCCTCTGCTCTTCCCTTTGCTGCTCCTACTACTACCCTCACGCTCCCTCGCTGCGTCGCGACTCTTGCTCGCACCCTCCCCCACGCCACGCAGCCCTGCTTGTGCTTGTATTATAACAATAAACACTTGACCGCCGCAGTCTGCCAATTCAAGACTGGCCCTTTATTCCCCCGACTCCTCCTCCTCCTCCACCAACACAAGCACTACTGCCACCCCCCGCTGCACCTGCCGCCGCAGTCGTCATCCAGCTCAGCACCATCACGCGCGCTGCTTGTCTTGAGCATTTTACTATCCTCGAGACCACCAGCCTTGCTGCCAACTTCGCCCACTGCACACGCCCATTACCATCCACCCCACCCCCCTCCCGGCCCGCTCCCCACCCACTACAAGGGCTTTTCCACTGTACATGGCTGTCGGAGCCATTGCACAACACAGTGCATCTACTACATGAATCGCCAACGGACAAAAGGGTGCTCCATCCTTGATAGCGTCGAGCACTCGTTCGAGCCTCAACTCTCTGCACCGGCCTTCATGTGCCAAAATGCCCGCTCCACAGAGGCTTCCGACACCGTAGCCCTAGACGCCCACCGCGATGCCCGCCAACTCGTTCGTCTGATCCAATGTCCACGATGCTCCAAGCCTCTGAGCACCCCGGTCACCCTGCCCTGCGGTCATACCGTCTGCCGCGGCTGCCTCCCGCCTCCACAACCTCGCACCAACATATCATATCCCAATACACTAGACCGTCTCATGGGCATTGCATGTCCATTGCTGGGTTGCGGGGCCGAACACGCCTCGGCGGAGTGTTCTGTCGACGTGACTCTGGCCAAATTGATGGACCTAATCAAGATGGAAATAACCAAGCATACCGCAACCACGGAAACCACTCCGACACTTCTCGTTGAATTGCTCCAGCCTGAAGACGATGCATCCATGGACGAGAAGGAAAAGGAGACGTCTGTACGCCAAGGCCACCAACAGGAACTGCACGGCGGGCATCTTGCGTCTGCATTTACCATGGCTGACCTGGGCAACCTCCGGTACACTTCCGAGATCCGCTACCAGTCACTATCGGCAAGTGGGGACGATTACGAGCACCTCGACCTGACGCTATTGGAACGCCTAAGGGAAGTAATACACAAGGAGCTAGACTGCCTCGTCTGTTACAACCTGATGCTGGACCCTACAACAACGTCGTGCGGTCATACATTTTGCCGCCGTTGTCTTGCCCGCGTCATGGATCACTCCAGCATTTGCCCATTTTGCCGAAGAGGCCTGCATGTCCCTGCCTCGTTACAGAACCAGTCAAGCAACGTCATACTCAACTCTCTGTTGAATGGACTTTGCCCAGACTTGGTAGGTGCTCGTGCAGATGCCCTCAAGGCGGAAGAGCAGGCGGGCGACAACGTGCTAAACGTTCCACTGTTCATCTGCACGTTGTCGCTTCCATCCATGCCCACCTTTCTTCACGTCTTTGAGCCCCGCTACCGACTTATGATGCGACGTGTCATCGAGGGCAATAGACAGTTTGGTATGGTCATGTACAACCGAACACGCGCTCCACAAGGCGATCTGGGTTCGGTTGCTTTTCTGGAATACGGCACACTACTGGAAATTGTCAACTACGAGCTTTTGCGCGATGGGCGTAGCTTCATCGAAACACGCGGCGTAGGCCGGTTCAAGGTGAGAGCGCACGGCATGCTTGATGGATATCATGTCAGCCGCATCGAACGTGTTGAGGATGTTTCTCTTGCCGAGGAAGCGATACTAGAGCAGCGCGAAACCACCATGGCACGTGACTATGCTGAGGCGTTCTTCCGCGATCACCCGCAGACTCAGCTCCCCACGGAAGTTGCCATTGAAACCTTATCCACACAACAACTGCTCGATAGCTGCACAGCCTTTGTTCGAGAGATGAGGGAAGCCAGCGCACCTTGGCTCCGCGAGCGAATCATCCAGGTTTATGGCGAGCCACCAGAGGACCCGGCCATTTTTCCATATTGGTTTGCTTCCGTCGTACCTATTGTGGAAGAGGAAAAGTACATTTTGCTGCAAACAGAACGGGTCCGCGAGCGCCTCAAGATTGTGTACTCGTGGATTGGTAGGATCCGCGGGCAGCGCTGGTAAGTTGTCTAGCTCTCTTTTACCCGGCCTGCATTGCGCATGCGCACACATTCCCTGAATCCTGGTATCCCGGGCTCCGGACATCTCGCATGCCGGCTTCTGCTACGTGCGTCGCAACGTTTATGGCCCCGTTTTGGTGCAGCTGATGCCGAGAGCCTGTTGCGCCGAGACAAGCATTATCTCCGTTGTCCTCGTCACCATGACGCAACAGATATGCGTGAGTCCGTCCGAGCCTAGATTCACAAAGTCCTTGCTTCCATTACAACACCACAACCTTTGTGGGCGTCTTTTTATCTTTGCAAAGCGGCTAACAGGTTACCTTTTTTCAGGTCCTCGGGCAATTCATGCAGCATCCTGTGACTCTTGACTACTCTCGTCACCATCGCCATTGCGCTTCTGTCTGCTGCCCCTCAACGTCAAGCCATGATTCGCATCCATTAGCAAAGCAGGCTTTGATGACGAGTGTGTGTGTCTCCACCATCGTATCGAGAAACCGGATCCAAACAACCTTCCCCGCATCTCCCTTCTGTCTCTCTCTTCAACTTGAGGACCTTTGCTTACCAGTCTCTTTGCGAAGCATTGCTAGCCATTCAATCTTCTCCTGTGTATAGGCATTGTGGCTGTTATTTTCTGCCCACTCATGACGACAACTTTTTATCCATCATCATCTTTTGGTGTTTTTTTTTCAAACAACTGCTTGTCTTTTTTTCGCTTCTTCAATGATTACCCCCTTTCAGGAGGACCGGAGCTTGCCGTGTCCATGTTTGAAATGAAACTTTTTTTACTTTATATATTTTATATAGACCCCAGGTGCTAGCCTGGTTCGGGAGGGGCTACCTTCTTTATATAGGAGCAACAACAGATCATCAATAACAAAAAGTGGATTATTGATCTTTTTTTTTCTTCTTCTTCTGGTCGTCTTTATGTTCCTTTTGCAAATAGCATTTTCAAAGGGAGAAGTAAGAACGATTGAGAGGAGCGTGTGAGAGGGAGGGTATTAAAGTGGGGTGGGAGCAAAATGGCTATGAACTTTGTATAGTTTTGCCCTCGAAAACACACCAAAAACAAACAACGCCTGGAATTTTTGTAGTTAAAAAACTCTATGGTGTTTTTGATGTGTGTGTTTTGGGGATTGTTCAACTTTCTGGCTAAGCATTTGATTGGCGTTTTTTTTAAAAAAATTCATTGGCTTGGTGTAGTTTTGATGGACAGCAGGAGGAGGAATTGCTGCTGCATGCCAGTGCAGAGAATTAGGTGGTTGGTTGGTTGGGGGGGAGCCCCATGATGCGAAACTGAGAGTTTGTATATCTTGTAGGTACTAGGTATGCGTTGTGTATGGATTGAGGAAATGCAAATGTGCTTTCTATATTATCAGGGTGCTTTGTGTGCTTGCTTGGATTTTTTTGCCTGTATGTGGACTTGGGGTGTTTATTCTCTGTTTGCATATGTGGGGGAAAGAGCGGGAGGGTGGGTGGTGCTCTTTCCTTTGGTGACAAGGCTGAGACTCGCTTCGGGGGTTGGGTTGTTGGCTAGGATCTAATAGGAAGAACTGTTCACTTTTCCACTCTCACCTTGAAGCGCTCGTTTGGTTATTGAACTGCCAGGAATTGGCCCACCTTCGATCGGCAACAATTATACTGCGTGTTGTACAACCTCCTTTCGGCGCTTCGCGACGCATACAGCTGTATCAACTGATGCATACAGACGAAGCGAGAGCGCATCTGCATGCACCGCCACCACCATGCATACCGTGCATAGGCTGTAGGGGTAGGCTGGCGCAAGGCTGAACTACTGAGCCCTATATTTCCAGCAGCTGAGCCCTAAATCATGCGTTGTTCTCGTCTTACTCTTCATTACTATATTTCTGTCTTGTAAGCTAAGCTGACCGATATCGTTGACCATGGAGGCTCTTTCCTGTGTTGCTAGTGGCATGGCTGTTGCCTCCCTATCAATACAGCTCATTGACTCCATCGTGATCATCAAGACCTTCATTCGTAATGTCAGGGATGCACAACAAGAGTTGGAACGCTTGGTGGACTTACTGGAGCGTCTTGAAGCCTTGTTGGAAGACGTCCGCGCCCTGACGGAACGGCAGACATCATTACAGGCAGAAAATTTTCCAATGCCCTCAATGACGATCTTCAAATGTCTGAAGAGCTGTGAGAAGATACTTGAGCCATTCCATGCGATGGTCGATAAGTATACTCCCGCAACATCGAAAGCTGGCACACGTATGAATAAACTCAAAACCGGATTGAGGTTCAGTCTCAAGGCAAAGGATGTTAAAGATTTTGAAAAGCGAATCGAGAGAGAAATCGGATTTCTAAATGCCAGCCTTGGTGCGAACTGCGGAGCCATCTTGTAAGTTTCCAACAAGGCTAATCATTAATAAGACTATACTGAGTGGTTGTTCATGTTAGAATGCAACTTGGCCCTGTATTACTCAAAAACCAAAACAACAACGAAGCCACTTGTCCAAGCTATATGGAAATTCCCATCCCGGACAGCAAATCTGCGATTGTATCCTCTAAAGAGGATATGACCTCGTTATCGACCACGAGAACTACGCGTGCTTCATCATCAGTAGTACCAGTCCATTGGTCACTTCGAAGACTAGGGGTACATCGGCGGAAAATAGTTCGACGTATGCCAGGAAACTTGGAGCAAAGGAGTTCAGGCTCCGAATATGACCATGAACCCATCGTTTCTGAAGACTATGAGACAACTTTGCTCTGGAGCGTACTCGGCTACGGACTGACGTGGATTCAGCGCCGGTCATTCGGTGTAATGCTGCCGAGCCTCAGCACATTTCCGGTGGTTGACGAATTTCCAAGCGATATTGATTCTGCCATGGAAAATGGTGGAATCCAAGAGTTTCAAGACTTGCTTCATCGCGGGGTGATACACCCATTCTCGCGCGATTGTTCGGGGAATTCTTTGCTTCATGTAAGACCCTCATGCTCACCTTCTTAAAGCGTTCCTGATAAATGATCTAGATTGCTGCAGTCTATTCTAGGGCAGATATCTATCTATTGCTTCTAAGGCTCGGCCTAAAACAAAGCCGCAATATTTGGGGGAATTCTCCTTTGCGATATGCACTATCCTGGGGTGAACCTTCTCTGACCCACGACAGAATCACCATATGTCGTTATGTACTTGAAGACACGGAGTTATCGGTAGATCTCGACTTTTATCTAAGGCGTTGGTGTTTTGCCCCCAAAGAATCTAAGATGATTCAGTGGCTGTATCAACAAAGCAAAGGTATTCCCCTCCGCGAAGATGCCTTAAGAACACAACTTATTGTCATTGAAGCGTTTTGTTCAATGATGAGTGGAAAGCAGTATGCCTCACAAACTTTACTAGCCAAGTATGATAGTCTTGATGTAAAATCAGATGTATTTGATCATTTACAGCTAGGAGGAGGTTCTCTGCTCAAAAGTCTCTTCAGGCTCTGTTTGAGGAGCGAAACTTCTTTCGAAGTAGGGGGCGATTTTCTCGAATGGCTATCAAACTCAGGAGTCAATGTGGAGCAGTTTGTCAGTAATCAGATTGCAAATCTTGGTTCGAAAGCCTTGCTCAAAAGCTTGCTTCATCATAATGATAGAAGAGTTGTATTTCGAGCTCTTGAAACGGGCGAGTGGGAGCTTGGCTTTGAGTGGGAATTGGACGAAGAAGCATGTGGTTATCTGCTTGTTTCAGAGTACCAGTCCTTGACAGTTGAAGCCAGGTATGGCCGGGGATGGCCATTCTTTGATTTCAACGATGGCTGGTGGCCACAGAGATACAAAGAATGGGAAGCCAAGCGGAACGTCCACTTCCAACGCCGCATGGCTGCCAAAGCTCGCAAAGAACGCACACAAAGTGGTCAAAAGATACCAAGAAGCAAGATGCCGGGAGCATGGATATACTGAGGAGTTTGTTTCGTTATGTCGAATGTGTTATAGTCACTTTTAGCTAATTGTTTCTCTCATTCCATGCTTCTTAACACACTCAATACCATTTATTTATATACCAGTCCCTAGTTCCTCTACCATACTCTATTTCTCCACCTGCTCACAGATACCTTGCACCAGCAAATCGTCGTACGATTGGAATCTTTGCATCACTCGTTGCTAATGCTACTCCAAATACACATTGTAGACGCCCTAGCGCCGTACAACCCACTTTCTTCCAGCTCTAAACCGCGGTGTGCTGGCAAAAATACACCACAGCCCTTTAGGAGAAAAAAATGTGTGACAGTTTTCAATGGAGATATTCTTCTACCTGGATACACTGAATTTGGTTCCCCTTACCCTAAATTCAAATGCTTGAAGATTCGAATATTCAAGTCCTAAACATTCACTGGCCCTCCATACTATGCATCTTGTGCAAAAGAACTCAATCAGATGCTGAGATGACATTGATGGGTTAGGACTCTTTGACGTATGTGACGGCAGCGATTCATTGAAGATATATGCTACTTTACTATCCATCTTTTTCCAGGTTTCACGTGATATGGATCATACACAGCTGCCATGTTTTCTCTGACGCGATCAAGTCATCAACTTGCAAAACATCCCTATCACAAGCTCGAATATTCTGATTGATCCGTAACTACTACTTGAGCACCCTACTGCATAGCCGTAAGCACATTCTCCCAGGGGTGAAGAAAACTCTTGTATACATCAAATCATATATCATAATATTCTATTTTCTTTTTCCATAAACACCTCAATGCCCAACCTTACAGAGTTTTACATAGCGACAATTTTACAATGGAAACTGCAACGCCTCCACCTTCGCACTAGTCGGCCGTCCAAGCATCAGCTCCGAAAGCACCAATCCCGTACCAGGAGCATGCGAAATACCCCAAGCACCATGTCCCGCAGCGATAAAAACGCCTCCCTTGGCCTCTTCTTTTGTCCTGAGGCCCCCCAGTTTCTCGTCTGGTATCCGCGCGACGATCGGTCGACCGCTCGATGTTACCGGACGGAAACACTATACATAGCAGAACGATTAGCACCACATATGCAAGAGGGAGGATTAGGAAAAGCAAAAAAAATCAAACATACCAAACCCTCCCTCAAAACCTCCATCTCCTTCTCGGGCACCGCAACCATCATAACCTGCGCACACTGCCTCAACTGCTCAATCGCCCTCTCACTCGGCCTTACATCCGTCGCGACATCCGGCAGCGGCACAGTCGTACTATTCAGACCCCCAAGGTACAGCTCGCCGCCGAGTCGCGCAAACCATTCTGGCGAGAAGCCGAGCGTATCGGTTGCGAAGATGGCGAGGCAGGCTTCGGTGTCAGCGTCTGTGGGGTTGAAATATGGGTTCCGGACGAGCAGGGAGTGGCCTGCGAGTGGGGAGATGGGGATGCGGGATTTGGAGCTGGGGAAGAGGGTTGTGAAGACGCGGGGGGACCAGGCGCCGGAGGCGATTACGAGGCGGGAGCATGGTACTGGGTTTACATAGTTAGTATATGTGCAATTGGTAGGTGCACGTTTGTGTGGGGAGAGTCTTACGCTCGGTTTGGGACTCGGTGTCGTCGCCTTGTTGTATCCGTACACGACTTAGTACGCCGTCGGAGTCTTGAATCACACCCGTTGCTCGTGCAGGTTGATGTATGGTTACGCCCCTTGCCTTGACCTCTTCCAGTACCCACTGACAGAACCTCAATGGGTCTATCTGTGCTGTCGTTCCGTCTCGACTAATGACTTCCATGGTTCCTTCTTGTGTGCGTCGCAGCCATCCTGGGCGAGTGACCTGCTCTTCCCGCGGTTTGTTGTGACCCGCTGCTTGTGCTCTGCTTGTTCCATTTTCCAGCCAATCTTCGCCGCTACCTGCAATGGCCGATTCGCTGTCTTGCGAGAGGGAAATACCGGTTGAAGAGGAATAGCCCCATGCTTTGCGGCCGCCGTGTGCTTGTGCGAGGTCGGAGTGGAGTTTGAAGGACAGAGTGCCGAGGGAGGATACGGATGGTGCGAACCCTAGAACGGAGAAATTATTAATTAGATATACGAACTCGAGGTGGATTAAGAAATTGTGGGCGTGTTGGAGACTTCTAAGATGCAGCACACCGCCCCAGGTACATACAATCAGCACTCAAGAACCCCGCCGCGAGTCCCGACGCGCAATGGAACAACTCGGCACTGGAATCGACAATGTGCACATTTTGTGGATTGGTTTTACCGGCCTCGGTCAGATAGTAGGCAGTACACAGGCCTATGATGCCGCAGCCCAGTATAACGGTGTCGGTGTTGTCGGAGATAGGAGGCTGTTCGCTGACAGCCATGGCTACCTACTAATCTGGCTGCTTCTCCGCGTGGGGTATCGGCAGTTTAAATGAGGGGTACGTAGTAAAGCAAAGAAAATGGTCAAATGGGCAGAGCAAACCAAAAGAATAACAGGGCCGAATCTCTTTTCTTTACTGCTGACTCTGAATCGCATACCATACGCACTTGCTAACAGGTCACCTTTAAAAGAGCGCCCCGGTAGTCGGTTTTCGGCGCCGATGCGCAAGTCTGACCACTTACACCCATACACGCACGCTTCATCGATTACTATGCTAAACGGAAAGCATGCGCTCCTGTTTCCCCCTTCCGTCTGCCCTCAGTGGTAGGAGGAAGCGACACAGCACATGTTATCGTACGAGGCAATGTGGAAAAAGAGGGGACCGCGGCTACGCGTTGCTCTTTGTCGTGAGTGGTGCAAGGGGTTAGTAAAAGCCCACTTCTACCCATTCAAACTCGGGTGTAAGTGGTCATGAGCCGACATGGCCTGATTACGACGGTAAGGATCGCATTCTGGAGCTGCGCCTTTACTGCTTTGGTGCACGCCTTGTCGTACTATCCGCTGCAAGACTCGGATGATCGACTCGGCTGCCTGCGTGCGAAAAGCTCGCTGCTTTACTTTCTGTGCTGCTGTTGATGTAAGAGCCTGTAAGGCGGGTGGTGCCATCACCAGAGAGTTTGGAAACCCAAAACAGCCCCCGCATGCCCGTTTCTGTAGGGTGAGAATGAGCCCAACATGTGATGCATCAGAATCAGAGCGCAGTTTGATAATGGCTGCATTGATACTATCTAATATAACTGTGGAACGTCGCAGGTGCGGACCCGAATATCTGCGTGCTATTAATGATGTCGAATGCTTTTTTCCATCATGCTCCCTTTTATCCTAATTCTGTTGCTTAGCGATAACTCGGTGGCCGAGTATGTTGAGCATGGTGGCGGAAAACACGACATCATGCTTTCAGACCCGAAAGTGTATCCAGTTCATCCAGCAATGCTCTTTTCCATGCCCGCGGGGTCAACTTAGCGAGACGAGTCGGGTGTCGAGCGACATGGATAGGTCTTTTCGTAAACACCAGGGAGTATATCGGCAATATCGTCCTCGGGATTGCCTTTCTCAACATAACGGCAAGTATCGTCCATCCCAGTCTCGGCCGCCGTCGAAGAACGCGAGCTAGATCCCGTTCCATAGCCAGTTCCGTCGTAGAGCCCGGCATGCTGTCCCCACGTGCTCTCGCGGTTCTGTCGCTTGCCAGCGTTGCTGATACGGCTATGCAATCGCTCGGTACTCTCCATGTCCAGGTCGAGATCCAGCCATTCGGGAAGTATACCTTCTGCAAGAGCCTCATCGAGCACCAGTTCCCTGTTCGTGTTTCCAAGCTTATCCCTATTCAGCACAACGAATCTGTCGAGTTCAGGCAATATCCTTTCCGCCGCAGCAAAGTCTTCCTCACGACGGGCAAAAATCATCTCCGACTCGTTGTTAGGGGCATAGGCGTGGCCGTTATATACCGCGATACGGATGCGGCGTTTGAGATCTCCATTGTGAAAGACTCTCAACACGTAGTCCTTGCCGATGATCATCAACACATTGTTAGAAGGGTCTGTCGTGCTTGCATTCGTATCAAGGCAGTGCTGATCAAACTTTTCCGTCAGTTCGTGAACGGTGGAGTCTCCTTGCATGAATCGACGATCATTGACCAATTCCGTGATGTTGTCAGTATTGGATTGTTCGCTTTCAGAACTTCTGGTTGGAACATGGCGGTGTTCTGCGGCGGCTTGGACGATTCCAGTCATTTCTTGTGAAGTGCCTTGGATCTGGTGAGGCTCCTGCATATCATCCTGAAGGGGAGCCAATAAGTCCACGCAAGTTAAATCCAGGTCGAATGCCGGGCCGAACATTGGTGATGGATAATCTTCATTCTGGTCCTGGTCTAAGAGCCTCCGGAGTGGAGCTGGTGAAGAAGGGATAGTGCCATCAGGTATAGCAGAGGGCAAGTCAAATGATTGCGGATTTTGATTTTCTGATGAAGGGATAGGCAGTGGTGACGAATAGCAAAACTCATGGCCAAAATCGGTCGAGTCCGTGCGACTTAAGTCAAATAAGGGCTCATCGACCGGTGACTCTTGGAAACTGAGGAGAAGAGACGACCTTGGGCGGGGCATTGGAGTGCGAGGGCTCTAGTGAGTATACAATCAGTAAATTTCTCAAATTAATGGTCGAGCGGTACCCACATCAGCACAAGGCGAAGTCTCTACCTCGGGTTGCTTCGCCTTGGTTGGTGATCGCAGACTCCGTAAAGAGTTGATGCTTCGCAATTTGTTCTCTTTCAGTGAACCTACAAGACCCTTGCGCCTTGAGGGACTCTCGTTGCTCGACGGCGAATCGTTTGCGTTTGGTCGGACGGAAGCTTTGTCTGGTGAGGGACCTGGAGTTGTCCCCCTCTCGATCAGGTTACGATCGACGCCAGACGAGTTGCTCCTCAGGATGATCAGCATATCTGAGTGAAATCAGAAGGATGAAACACTCACTCAGTATCGTTCTTCCTGCATAGGAGCTGGGAAATGCTCTTCCTGGTTTTGAGGCTGAGGAGATCAAAGTGCATGATGAATGGATGGGGTGCTCTACTGACGCCAAAGACTTGATGGATGGTATCAAGATGTTGGCTGAGTGCGGTGGAGGGTACTGTAAGATGACCTGAGATGGTGGTAGTCACTCGTGTAGCTCTTGAACTCTGGGTCATGCCTGCAAACAGTCATGGTCGGTCCTGCTTGACCGTTGTATGTGAGTCTGGGTCATGATTTCCAGATCAGCTCCAACAGCGAATTATCGGGCTCCCTTGTATGCTTGAATCGCAAGTTCTATTAATATGCTTTCCGACAAGAAAATCAATTAGCCTGTTACCAACAGACCATCTTGTACGGCTTTGAACAGGAAGTTGTGATGATCATTGATGAAATCCAATGCTCACCGGGGAGCGGTTCACGATTACCGCAACAATAAGGTGTTGTTTTGGAATAGTGAAAATGGCAAGTAATTGTGAGTCGGCAGTAAGAGCACTTGGAAGGAGATCCATCCTGACTACTCGATATAGAAGACTAGATGGGCACGTGACGCGCGCGGACTGTGCATATGATCCCTGTCTAGCTCCTTCACGTCGCGGTCCACAGCACTACAGTGCTCAACCACCGAGCAGCGCAATCGCCCTCCACTCGATGTCATAGCCGCCATCATCATCCGAGTCGCACTTAATTCGGCTCCACAACTATAGTCTGCATAGCGCCACACAAACAGTACAGTTGCGACACAATGGCGCGCGGACGCCCTTCTCGAGCTGCAGCGCGTCGCAGCACGCCCGTTCGCAGCGCAACACCGCAGCAAGATAGCGATGAAGATATGATAGATCCCCCAGAGTCGCGCGCCGAGACCCCCAAGGAGGAAGAGGAAGAGGAGGAGGCCGCATCGGTAGCACAAGCAAGCGACGAGGAAGCCGCGCCTTCTGAACGTTCACCATCGCCTGCAGTCATCCAGCCTTTCCCGCGTAAGAAGCGACTTGGTCGACCTCCTAAGAACAGGCCGCCGGACTGGAATGCCGGAGAGCCAGACAACTCCGAAGGCGGTACGCCTATTAAGCGTAAGCGTGGACGTCCGTCTGGAGGAGGTCGAGGACGACCGCCAAAGGGAGGGCAGTCGCATACGACCCGCGTCCCCATCGACAAGGAGGGAACCATGATGGATGTTGTCAACGACGAAGTCGATCTGCCTGAAGACGAAGAGGGCGAGAAGAAGGTCGACAAACTAGGCAATCTCATGGGTGGACGGGACTATCGAGTGCGCATCTTCACTATTAGAGGCAGAGGAGAGAGGCAGTATATGTTGTCGACCGAGCCCGCTCGATGCTGTGGTTTCAGGGACAGTTATCTGTTCTTCACCAAGCACATGAAACTCCACAAGATCATCATAGACGACACTGAGAAGAGGGATCTCATTGACCGCGAGATTATTCCCCACTCATACAAGGGTCGTGCTATTGGTGTTGTCACTGCGCGCTCCGTCTTCAGAGAATTCGGCGCGCGCATCATTATTGGTGGCAAGAGGATCATTGACGACTACTACGTCACGGCAGCGAGGGAGAATGGCGCAGTCGAGGGCGAGCTTGCGGACCCCAATGACCGACTACCACCTCCAGGCGAGCCATACAACAAGAACCAGTACGTTGCCTGGCACGGTGCCAGTAGTGTTTACCACACCGGCGTGCCCAGTGTGCCAACAGCAAACGGAAAGCCTGCGCCTGGAAAGCGAAAGGTCAACATCACATCCGCCAACTGGCAATTCGAGCACGGCTCAGCAGCTAGGTAAGCAAATGATTTCTACGTTCACCATTCCACGACCCTAAAGCTAACGCGATCCAGTCGATTCAACTCGAGCCTCTCCAAGCTCCGCAAAGCAAACCTCTCAGGAATCTACGATCCACACACCAACCTCATGTGCTACCCAAAGGTCACACAACCAACCCACGCACGTTGGGAAGAAGCCGCCCCCGAAGACACCGACGTGCCCCCTCTTGTCCGCAGAAAATACCTCGTCGTCGACACCGTCTTCCAGCAGCCTCCCTTTGCTGGCCTCGGCATCCCAGGTCCCGACGGCGACTTCATCGACGTCGGCACCAACGGCCTGCCCAAGCTAGATGCCGAAGATGAAAAGCACATGAAGCCCGAGGAACTCGAAGCTTTCTCGCAAATCAAGCGTGAAGAGCAGGAGTGGCGGAGTCAATGGGGTGGCGAGAGTACGGATGGTGCAAGGGTGAAACCAAAGATTGGGTTTGTAGGCGTCCCGGTTTAGGGAACGCGGGCCGCTTTGAAAAAGCATTGATTGAGGGGAATTTGTGTTGCGCTGGGGATTGTTTTTTTTCTTCTTCTTTTAAACAGATTCTTTATCTTTTCGGGGCGTCTCTCATTGAAGGCATGAATTCGGGGAGTGGAATATACCAAATGTGGCACCTTGGGCTACGTAAACTACTATAGTTATTCATAAGCGTGGTGAATACTATGTGCATTCACAAGAGAATAATAATGGCGGTGGACCTTGTTGTCTAGTTGTGTGATTATGTTGCGCTTGGAGATGTCCGATATGGCGATTCTGGTGTTTCGCGGTTCCGGATATTCCTTAGAACATGCATACAGTATGGCACTGGGTTATCCAGAGTAAAGTTGCTGCTGCTCTGGTTTGTGAGATACTGTTGATCTTGCTACCGAGTCGCGTGAAAAAAAAGGGAGTTAGGGGAATGTGTTTTTGAGATCTTTCACTTCAAGATGTTTAATTGATTATGGCATGTTGAAGGCCATTTAATCTAGCCTGGATATAGAATGGAAAGAACACAAGATCTATTGTACATCTCTATTATCTAATTTCCAACACTATCAATGAGCTTGATCATCACAGTTGGAGATGGGGTGTAGTTTTATCTAGAGTGATGAAGTTAGATAGTCTCAGCTTAGCGTGGATTATGTTTGCACTTCGTGAACATGAGGGCTTCATTGGTGTTGTTTTGTTTAACAGCGTATTATTGGAAGCAAGAAAGAGGATATGACTTCTTCGTACATTGCAGTTCGCTTTTTTTTGCTGATGAGTGTAATCGAGAATATCGCACAAGAATAACACTCAGTAAATCTATTGATATGTGCGCTGGTAAATGTTATGTTGATTCTCTCTTTTACTACCACGTATAGTTATAAATATATCTTGATATAAGCCGAAAAATCAAACTGTGCAAATCACACTTGGTTTTTCAGATATTCCAAGGCAGTGGCGCATTTTGCCCGGAGAGCTGACAGGAGTGCAGATTATACGTATGGGAAGCTACATAGCAAGGGGTAGGAAGGATTAAGAATGTGAACCGCGTGTGCATAATGTAGGCTGGAAAATGTAGACGGAAAAAGAACGGAGTGCGGAAAGCGTATTGCGTGAGCAATGTGGACTGCTTATTCTTATTGTGTAATCAGCGGGTGAATGGTCTCACTACTACGGAAATATCATCTCCGCTCTTTCTTTGTTATCTTCATTTTGTGACGTTACCGTAAGCAAGAAAAGTTTGAAAAGATGTATGTTCAACGGAGAATCTCCGCAAGTGGCAAATTTACATTGTGTACTCACAGTCGCGTGATATTTTTTTCCCGCCGGTTGCGAAAACAATTATATCTTTGCAAAGGAGAAAGAAAAGAAAAAAACTTTATTGATGTTGGCCAAAGTTTACGACTGTATCGCTGCATAGAAGAATGTCTGACTACAGCATAAAAGTAAGTAACGCGACAGCCATGCTCACGCTAGCAAGACGTTACTATACCGCTCTTTCTTTCTCTTGCACTGTTTTGCATTAACAAAGGTAGGAACGCATGGTGTAAGCAAGGACAAGGAAGTGGGGTCCGCAGTAATCTCACACCAGTCCGGGGTTAACTGGGCTTGGAGCAAGTGAATAGGGTGAAAGGGTTTAAACTTTTGGATCTACGACAGAACTGTTTGCTGTTGGGGTTCTCGCGATACCTGTAAGAGATCCTCCGTTTCAAGGAGGAGTGCCGATGGATCGTCGTTTGTGTGTGGTTCTGGTGCGTTGAGCGCTTTGTTAGGCGAGGGGGACAAAGGGGGCTGATTGTTCTTGGGATGTTGGTCAGTGGTTGCATGTGTGGAATGCTGACGCTTTCATGACAAGAGCGCATTTACGGCTGGATGGCTCAACAGTGGAAGATTCCGCACAGAGACATCTCGGAGAGCTGACTTGTTGAGGTATTGGCTGGGTAGGCAGCAGCAATCTTGTAGACTTTGTTGATTCAACACGGGAAATTCTATTTGCATCCACACATCAGGACATCGGCAGTATCGAGTGCTTATTATTAGCGCTAGGATTCGGCAGTAATCATTGGCGATCAGGTCAGTCATCATTATTGTGTGATGGTTTTTTTTTCCGATACGATGATTAGATAGACGGCGGCACAGAATAGGCGGTAGAATTATTGCTGTTGTTACGGTTTATTTCGTCCATTTATCGATGGTATCATGTGGATAATTTCGGGGCGATCGTCGGAGCCATGTCGAAGGGTAGGCTCGAGGCAGCGCCATTTCTGAAGATGCGATAGGTCCGAATTCCGGTGCCTGAAACGGTGACGAGTCGAGCGGTGGAGCACAGTGCGACGGTTCATGACAAGAAACGCCCCATAGGACGCCAAGACCAAGGCTGTGCACGCCTCCGATAGACAATATATGGGATTTGAGCACAAGCAGTGGAATGTGTGGTGGCGACGGGACCATGGGATCACGGCGAGTGCAGCAGCAATTTCGGATTCAGAGACGGTGCCGGCGGTTGAATGAGCAGCACATGTCAAGGGTACATTAGTTAGGAAGGTTGCTGGTTGGTGGGTGGCGCCCTGACCGGAGCCGGAGAGCCGCTCGTCTCACATGGACCAAAAGGCACCAAGGAAGCCACCATGCCCCCCAGATTCCGGCAGAAGGGGACGTTTTGCTTCAAGAGGGGTCCGATGGCAACGGGTCTCGTGTGACAGCTTCAGTCTCCTGCAGCGATAGAGTAGTAGGGACGAGGGGTGCATTGCATGCTGCTACTCGTACCTACTTGGAGGAGCAAAGGGTCCGTACTAGGGTAGCGCAAATCTTCCGGCAATAGGCCGCACTTTGGAAGGTGAGATAGATTGCGAAGCAGTGTGGGGACAGGAGGCTTGGTGGTTGGACTGGCTAGCGAACCGGCCGAGTAGATTGCAAATATGGGGTACAGATGCTTCGAGAAGAAACGCAGCCAGGGTCTTCATCTATACGGACCGCACATGTTATCTACACAGTACAAGTAAATGCGCAGATATTAAGGGCGATAATGCAGGTGGGTGCGTGACTGCGAAGGCTGGCCCCAAGATCAAGGGCCGAGTGGCAGGGAGGGCCAGTTGGGTTTTGCTGACGGCATCTCTTACGATACGGCCAGCTTTGGTCTGTTTCGCGTTGCCACTGCCGTCTAGTGGGTGACACAGCACACAGGTGGGCCGGTAAGAGCTAAATCGAGCTCGTACTCGGCCTCGACTGCTCTGGGGGCTGGGTCAGCGAGGCCGTACATGTGCATACACACGCATACCGCCTCTCTCAGCGGCGCTGCAGGGCGGCATTGGCGGAGGGGCAGCGACCCATGAATGCGAAGAGGGGCCCAGGGCTTGGAGGTGTAAGGTCGTGGAGCAGGACGAGGGCAGCAGCAGCAGCGCAGGCCCCTGACGGACTTGGGGGGAGGGTGATAGGGTGGTGGTGAAACCAGTCGCGGCCCGCGGCTGAGTTCCTAGCGTAGGGGTGTGCATCGGGCTTACGGTACCAGCGCATTTCCCAAAGCGGTCTAGCGTATCGGGGTCACTTAGGGTGCTTGGCAGCTGCCTATTAAAAGGTGGCAGACATGCCACTCTGTCCTTTTCGATGCACAGCCTGGGTCCTAGTCTTAACCACCCACTATGCCCACAAGTCCCCGCACACGCTCACTACTACTACTACTACTGCAATGGCCGAGCACACCTTCGACTCTTCTCTCTTTTCCCACACTATGAACACATCCACCATCACATCAACACCCCTCGCCCCACCTCCATCAGCCACATCATCACACCAACAACAACAGGCATCAGACACCATGATGCCCACAACCATCAAGATGGAAATGATTGAGAACTGCGACCACTCGCCCTCACCACAACGCTCCGCCTCCAAGTCATCAGAACCCTCATCAACACCGGCCCCAGAGAGCAGCGCCTCAAAGCCAGTCAAGAAGCGAAAGTCATGGGGCCAGGTCCTGCCTGAGCCAAAGACCAGCCTGCCGCCCCGAAAGCGCGCAAAGACCGAGGACGAGAAGGAGCAGCGACGCATCGAGCGTGTAAAGCGGAATCGTCTCGCCGCACACAACTCACGTGAGCGAAAGCGACAAGAGTACGAGGTCCTCCAAAACGAAAAGGACGAGCTCGAGGCCAACATGAGGGCCTACAAGGACAAGATGGCCCAGATGGAGGCCGAGCTCCGCTACTACCGATCAAAGTACCCCGGTGAAGCACCAACATCAACCCCCTTCGACCTCTCAACAACACACGACTCGTTCAGCACCATCTGCCCCGCGCAGATCCCTACATCCTTCCCCAGCCCCGTATCCATGGACTCGATGGACTCACCCCGTGACTCATCCTGCCAACCCGAGACTCCCCCGTCAAGCTTCGAGGCCTCGCCCGAATTCGACTCGACACAATACTCTGCCGCGGTATTGTGCGACCTGCAGTGTCAGTCGAATTCGGCAGCCTCGCTTCGGACGATCTGGACCTACCTTTCTCTATTCAACCTTTCGCACCAGTCGATGAGAAGCCTGTCGTCATGGAAAACTTCTTCGACTTCGACCAGTTCCCAAAGTGCAGCCCAACCACCAGCGCACCAATGGAACCCGCTTTTAGCATGGTGGATTCTTCTTCAGTCGATGTCTTTGGGTCAACCCTCTTCGACCACAGCTCTACCTCAAGCTCTTATGGCTTTCTTGACGGCTTTGATGCAAAGTTCCATGACTTGCAGAGTGCCTCTGGCGCAACTTCGGTTAGCGACGAGGCCCTCGCAGCGGGATCACTTTAGCATCGATGCTATCATGCGACCCATCAAGAGCGCGAGCGGGCAAGCTGGGTCGGCGGATGGTTGCCGTGGATCACGACTAATGAAATCTCCTACCTCTATACAAACGGGTCGGCGTAATGGTGTACAAATAGGAAGAATAGAAAGGTCCGTATTGGAAAGGCAAAATTTGGGGCGTGGTTTCACATGGCGTAGGACGGGGTCCGTAGCTTGTGGCGCGTAACTGGGTTGTAGTAACAGTTTCTTTGAAAGACTTTTTGGTATTTCCTTCGTGGATATCACTTCCTCGATGGGTTCACAATGGCGGACAAGTCACACCAAGGGCTGGTGCCTCTATCTAGCCAATTCTACCAATGTCTACTGTTCAAACATGATGATCTTTTTCTGGTTGCTTGTGATGTCTTACTGTCTCCTGCCTGCCTTGTCTCGCCTTCGCTTTACTCGCATCTTATCAGCCGACCCAAACTCCATCCCCCCCTGATGTGTCAGTCTAATGTGTCACCCAGCGTGACTTTCTCCACACTCGTCCCTCATTCCGCATACGCTAATGCTGGCCCAAGACTCTCCACATGGACGATCTCCGCGCCTCTTGCCTCTGACCTGCAAGGGCCCAGACCAAGACGGCCTCTCTCTCGTCTCGTCTCGCTGTAGTATCCTGCACATGCACCTCTCGACGCCGACGTTTCCCCTTTCTTCCAGCCCACTTCCTGCACATCCTCTGCCAGCTCAAGCAGCAGCAGTAGTATGTAGTAGTACACACCAACACTTGCCCGTTTTTGTCCGCCCCGCTCCCCCAAGACATCAGAATGTCGGTCTGGGCTCCGCGAATGATATCGCGATCACGTCATCCGGTTACGCCGAAAGTCCCGCGCGAGTGCTACTCGAAATCTGAGATGATCGCAATGCCTCCTTACCCTGGTTTCCGAGGGCATTGGGGAGGGGGTTTTGAGCTTGTAACGCGATAACAAGGTGACATGCAACATGATGGAACGGTACATTTTAGGAAAGAGAAAAGGAAATATTAGGATGGAAATTTTTCAGCTATGCGGGAGTGTAAAGTGTGTACCTTGTACCGTCTTATCCGGTTATCTAGGTACGTAACTTGGCGCCCGTAACACATTCCCAACTACAGTAAATGGGAGGGGGAAATGCGGTAGCTGAGCCAAAGTGTTAAACATGATTTGCTTGTTTTTTTTTACTTTGCTTTGTTCAACCCTCCCCCCCCCCAATCGCCCTCGAAGTCCGTTATGTGTGGAGCTGGTAACCAGCCAGCCAGCCCAGCCCAGCCCAGAAAAAAAACGGACTTGAGTCGGGATGTTCGCTTACTAGAGTTTCCTGATAACCACACACACAACCCACACGAAGTTAACCCCCACCATACACATCACACCGTTTTCTGGCGCCACAAAAACCCAGCTCAACTCCGATATCTCCACCGGACTCTTGACAAAAAAAAGCAATCGAAGAGTCAGTTTAGTTTAGCTTAGCTTTACATAGCTTTAGCCAGCGAGGCAAAAGCAAATGCAGGCCCCTCTCACACACTCTGACTGCAAGATTCAGGACTTGCGTGTACTTGCATTGAGTGCATGAAAAAGAGGAGAAATGGGGGGAGACAATGAGAGAAGCGTAGCCACGCATCAGCTGCGTACACCGCTTTGTGCTCGGAAGCAAGAAAGGGAAGAAAAGCCCCACAAAGAAAGAGGGATTAGAGTGGGAAGAAAAGGACGGGGCCCGGGGGGAAGACAAGGGAAATGGGGATTTGGAAGATCCCGCTCTCAAACATGTGAAGATTTGATTGGTTTGAATTGCATCAAGGAAAAGTACCAGCTTCTCCTTTTGTAGGGCTACATCTAAACAATTCATGCCCCAAAGAGTCCCATTCGCATACACCCCAATGTAGGTGAAATGGAATGCCAACACAAGACTGTTAAAAGCACCGATTTTACTCGGGACTCCCCAGTGTTGAAAGGTCTCCCGTGGTCCCCTCCCCTCCCTCGCTTGACTACTTACTAGCCAAAACCCTGCTAGACTGGGATAAGAGAGAGCCCCATGTGAGCTAAACCCGCTTCGCACCGTATAGCCGATCTTTCTGGCCGTGGGCCACTCATCCCCAACGTAACTTTACTACCACTACCGCCGAACCGATGTTGTTACATGATGATGCTTGCCTCTTTGTTGCGGTGAAGGGGGCTTGCATTCTTCGCTGTATGTAACTAACAGGGATTCTTTTGGTGCCTTTTTTACTTGGTGACCTGGTCGACTGGCGGGGGCTTGTTCGAGTCTGTAGCCGCTTTGCCCTGGCCTGTGATGCCCTTCTTGGGCATCTCGCCTCCGCCCGAAGCGCTCATGCCTTCGATGCCTGTTCGTTGTCGTGTCAGTTGTGCGGTCTTGGAAGATAAGGGTCTAAGGTTTTGTTTGCCATTGGCTCATATGAGCGGGATGGAGGCGGTGGGGAGGGGACAGGGGGTCGTACCATCGCCCTTTTCGACTTCAGGCATGGGAGCTACCTTCTTAGTGTGGTCCATGGTGGCCTACAGTCTTTGTCAGTATTTACTCCGGAAGTACTCATTGGAGACAGCACTTACGTCTCCAGAGTTGCCGTGGACAATGTTCTGGCCCTCAATGGGTCCGTTGTCTGAGGATCCGTCTCCGTTGCGGGGCATGGTGGTGGTGATGGTACGTGCGTGGGTTGAATGTAGGTGTACAGACGTGTGTATTAGAGAAGAGAGTTGTAAGAGGGTTTGCTGATGCTGGAAAGGAGATTGGGAACTCTGAGGCTTTAATATGGATATGGGGTTCGTCTTGTGCAAACTGCGTTGTTACGTAGAATTGCGATCAGAGGTGAGGTGCTGTGATGTCATTGTGGGGTAAGGCTGTTCAGCAAAGAGAAATGGGACCCACCACCAAACACCAAATATGGACCAAATTTGGTATGTTTCGTAAGAGTGACGCAACTGGCCCTCTTTGCTTTCTGGCAACTCTTGGTTATGGTACGTAACGGGGTGTTTTTCCTTCTTCCGTTGTTGTCATGGTCGTGATGGGAAGAATGTTCTCGCTCATGGCTCGCCGATCCGATCGTAGTAGCTTTATGAGGAATAAGTATACGAACTGCAAAGTGCATGGCATTGCTCTTGGATCGTGAAATCAAAGAGATCGAATAGATGTGCAAGATGTTCATCGGGAAGTCCAGCAACTGACCTTTGCAAACTGGTGTTGGAATCGGTATTTTCTGAGAAAGATGAAGGTTTATGGAAGTATGATGGATTCACTGCAACTGAGAGACTTTTGGTAGACTTTGGTCATGATTTCGGTTTTTTGCAAGGAGATGAATGGAAAAAGGAGAAGGTAAGGCATACCAGTACTACATTTAACCACTCTATTCTGCTTGTCCTAGTATTATTTCCACGGCTAATTCCAAGTCCCAAATTCTTCCTTTTCTGAGTGCGGAGACTATTTAAGATATTTTCCTTTAATTTCATTAAACATCGAATGAGTTCATGCCAGACAGCTGGGTAAATGAGTGCCTTATGTCTAATATTGGCTGCTATGCATGGGTGTTCCAACGGGTCAAGTTGTTTTGCTGTCATATACGCTTCCTCTAGTATTCGATCTTCGTGCCGATGAGAGCTAGAACGATCTTGCTCGCTGGTGAGCCGAAATAGAGGACTTTGTCACTTGCAAATGGGATGCTGTCGAAACTCACTGAATAAAATAGCTTCTAGCATAGTATATGAGCTTAGTTAACCAGCTTCAGGCTTTTACTAGTGTTTTGATTGACAAGTTGCATTGCGGGTCGAGCATGTATTCTACCGGTTCTGAATTACTATTGCCGTTATCATGAATGACCATCACGACAACCCAACTTTAAATTATCTTGATCGTTTGTCGGACACTACTATGGAAAGCAGATCTCTGAGCATCCTCCCTCCTTTCTGCTAGATCAAGCAGTGCCTCGAAATCATCAAGCTCCTCCAAATCGTCTCTTCGCGGTGGCTCAAAGAAAAACATTCCAATCCTAGAAACTCCTTTCCGTCTTTCGTAGTAAGGATAAGTCCTGATGGCCCCTTGCCAGTAGTTTCGTCGAAGCAACATATCTGAAGACTGAATATCCTGCTGTCATCGATCTTGGAAGCAAGTGTCTCGTCCCAGAAATCAAGGTCAACGTGTGCCAGATCAAGATCAAGATATTCGTTATCTTCATTTTTTAATGCCGGAAACTCTGGATTATTATCGGATACGGTCTGTTGTACGAGACCACACACAATTAATGATCCGGATCGCACAGTGCCGTACGGTGCCTGGGGATGAGCAGGTTGTGTTATGCATGATATGAGTTCGAGTCTAGGATCAATTTCGGTGTGCATAAAAGTATGCCACTTGACAAATCCAACGGTAGAAGCCCATGACCATGAAGGTGCACGATATGCTTGGAATTCGTCTTGCCGAAATGGCTGTTCATGGGACCACAGTAGCCCTAAAGGAAGATGTGATTCCCAGAGGCCTGCAAGATAGCGATCATTTGATGTTTGAGCCCAAGCCTGGGCTATTCCAGATATTGCTGGAAGTCTATCCCACTCGTCCGATAACTCGCGATAAGTATAATGCTCAACAATGTCCATCCAATTCCTGCAGCTTCGGTTCTCGGTACGAATACCCTTATACATCTTGTACATCTTGTCTAGGAGGCGAATGAGTGATGATGGTAAGCATTGAATTGTATCATTCTCATGCATCGAAATACTCCCACAAGACCAGTGGAGTTCGAAATCGGTAAATCGAAGAACTCGACGGGCAAGCAGATGCTCTTGGAAAGTCCAGCCGCGTTCATCAATCGGCGATTTCATCTGATTGCTAGAGAGTATTACGGATCCTAGTCTTCCAGATGGCGAAGCAAAGGGTAATCTGTACCCGATTGTCCCTGGAGCAGGCAGAGAGCATTGATGAAGAAACCCTTGATTGCAACTGCTAGCCCTACTAGCTGAGAGTGTAATGAAAGAACCTGCATATATTTTGTGCATTTGCGCAACTTCGGTCGCTTTATCCTCTGAGTTGTCTTGGTGAATACAAAGACTGTCGATCCAAATCCAACGAATCCCAAGATTCGAGGTCACTTGGATAGCGTCACGGATGGTTTTGGGAAGAATTGAAGCTGATACCCCACTCTTTAACGTGTCTTCTGTGCCATCTTTCAACTGGAACTCTTGTGGACCTCCCCAACAGTAGGATAGAGTCGCGTATTTTGTTCTGGCGGCATCGGGTTCGGAGGAAGTTTTCAAATGAACGCGGACGCACATTCCGCTCTCTTCACTGAATGTATTGATTTCCAACAACCTTCTGGGAAGAAACGGAGAGGTTGGCAATACGCAATCCGGATGGTTAATTTCGCACTCGTAAAGGCGTTGTCTTGCCCACGAAGCTGATTCTTGCTGTCTAAAATCGTGCAGAAATGGTCGAATCAGAATGCTCTCCGCTGCTGGGTTGCCTGTCCCATGGTTAAACTTCGTTCAAGCTATGACATACTCTTTTAACCCTGTACCTTGATGAGCCAGGACGAAATAATAAGGTTCTTTTTGCTTCGGATGTCGAACATCTCCCGCCAATTCACCCATCGCACATTTTCAAGTGCCTCTAGCCGTTTTTAGACGGCCGGTATAGTCAATGAAGTACAGTTCATATATCCAATTCTCTGGCCGGAAGCGGGGCGAATCGCTGGCTTGTTCGTGTTCATGGGTCTCCAAGATAGACTGGAGCGAGTCGAAAGCATCCTTGAAAAACGCGCAGCCTTGTAACGCGCCATCTCGTATCCTTGAGCCCCGATACCTAATGAGGGTTCCGGAAAACAGGTCATCATTGACTTCTCTTTTGAGTTCCACGCTAGGATCGAGTTCCTGTACGCTGCAGAAACTACAGGAATGAATCAAACCTGGAAAACGTGAATTAAGCATCTCCGGATCTTCGCCTGATTCAAAACTCTCTTCATTATTCATTGCAGCGGGGCTCTACCTAGCACTAGCCTTCAGATTACTAGTTGGTGACGTTCCTTTTGCGAAGTTTTATGATCTTTGCCATGCATCACCGTCGCTCTATTATGATGAAGCAAATGAGTGCGGAGTTGTTTAAGGTTCATGCCTCTACACTGATTTAGCCCTTCCAGTCATCGAGTTACACAGTTGTGCAGGATTCTCCCTCACGTGATGTTTCTCTGGCCAATCAAGCCGACTATCTACCTGGATTTGACCTTGATATCCTAGCATTAGCACAACCGCATGAAAAGCTATACGATTAGATTTCCACAGAGCGTGAGTTTTTGCTTTCCTAATTTGCGCTTCCCAGGGGTCATAAATCTAATAATTAGTTCTTAATATCGTAGGGACATTACGAAGGTTAGGTTGGTTACTGCATGAGTTTAAATGTCCAGGAACGATTACATGATGGTGTTGCAGAATACAGGAGCCTAGTATTATCGCTTGAGAGAAGCTCTCCGTATTTAGGCGGAAGCCCGTCGACGCGATCATGATTTTTAGGTTAAATAGGGCAGGACCGTTCCGAAGCAGGCAAACAACATTATTGATGTTAACTGCAGAAAAATCTCCCGCAATGAAGATGTTAGAGTCGCTTATTTTCCAAGTACCTACAGTTTGTCTCCCCAAACTGTGTCTTGCTAAGACGGGACGGACGTTACATTGCTATTTGCATATCTACGTTGTCAAATTCGATATCTCCATAACAATTCGTACGTTACACTGTCAGACCTCCGTATAAAATTTATACATTATTCCCGGTTGTCGGACTATTGCGGAATTCCGGTAGTCAAAGTGAACAGCCATAGTGCAATGGAAAAACACATTTCGTCAAGTAACCTTGCCCCAAGCCTACATATAGATCTCGCTGATATATAGGGGTTCTAATTGTAATACGAAAATATAATCAATAGCAGCGCATCCAGAAAAGTGTGGTGAGGTCAGATAAAGATATGGTAACTGAAAACAACAGTATTCTTATTACTAAAGAGGCGCTTCTTCAAGACCACAGTCTTGCACAGGGGTATACAAGACCAAAAACAAGTTATCCCAAAACAAGCGTTTCACTCCATGCTAATTGCTAACAGATGACGCACCATTGCAAAGCAAAAAATAAAAAATCGTTTAACATGCTTCGCCCAGCATCAATCTTATACTTCTAGCAGTCTTGTTTGCTACTCAAGATGAAGTTGCACTCTCTCGAAACCAAGGCGCGTTTCTGGTGATCAACCCACGCCTCCTGGTCGCAATCGCAGTGGACACAAGTCTTATGGCAGGTATAATCTCCCTTATCTATCTTGTAATTAGCAAACATACATAAACTTCATACTTTCCTACGCGAGGAAAGAACGACGAACAAACTTACAGTGACACAGCATTCCCGAGCCAGGACAGTACTTGGCCGAGGCCGCTCCCAGAGTGAGGAGAAGAGCAAGAAGAGAAACAGCCTTCATGATTAAATTTTTGGGGATTGAGGATTTTCCAAGGTTTTCGGGTAAGAATGTCGTTTGGATAGTGAAAAGGTAGAGAGAGTTTGGTGTTCCGGTGAAATTGCAAGCTCCAGTAAGGAAAAAATAGTACTTGTTATATACTCATGGAAAACGAAGCCAAGAAACTAAGACGGAAAAAAGTCAAATCGATCAACATGTCTTGTTTGGCGGTTTACGAAGCGCCAATTTCGATAAGCAATTCGAGCATTGTGCTTATGTTTCCAGCTTTTACTGAGAACGCCCGAGATCGGAGATTAGGCGGTTTTTTTGTACTTGGCTTTAACCACTATCTTTCTCACACCCCTATTTCCTTTGAGTTTTTTTCTTCTTCTTTCGGCAACAATTTTGAGGGTGTTAAGGGCGGTGATGGGGATCGTATGACAGTACGGGATTTTGGGGGAATGAGGGAAACTTGGGGTCTGATATCGCGGGGAAGAGCTGCGAGATATGATTGTGAAAAAAAGGTGATACGTACGAGTTAGGAGAGTATAACCGTTGAAGTGATTTAGAGAGCGCGTGGCATTGTATGTTGTTTGAAAGGCCAACTCATGCATTGCAAAATCTTCAAGAGCTTTTTTGGTAGTCTTATGAAAACAATATGAATTCCACATGCTACACACCCATACCTAACACAACAGTCCCTTAAACTACCAATTCCAAAGTCCAAATAACCACCACTCCACTAGCAAGAAAGAAAGAAAGAAAAAGAGTCTATAAACTCCCTCACAGCCCGTAAAGTCCTACCACGCAACACCAAGACCATCCACACCACCAAACCCACCATGAATTAGTAGCCCTCTACCCCAACCCCTCCCCCATTCTCCGCGTAAAAAAAACAACTCCTCACCCTCTCAATCCCAAAGTCCCGCCATCATCATCTCAAACTCCCCCAAGCGCACGACCCCAAACAACCCGTCCAAGCTTCGCAAAAACTCATAGGATGAAATACGAACCCCCCCGCCGAAACAGGGCCGTTTGCCCCAAAGCCTACACTGCACCAGCCGCATCACCTTTACATTGATAATTTTCTAGCCAGTGGGTAAACGAAAATTCATGCGTGATGTCGATTCTCTGGTACGGTCGTGTAAGTCTGGCAAAAGGGGTGTTGAAGAAACAGTAGTTTCTGGAATGTATTTGTGATGGATAGAAACTAGGTAAACAAGTATACAAAGTTTGATCATATGGCTAGATTTGCTCAGCTACCTGGTCATCCATATCACATACTCGATGGCACAAGAACACAACATTACATTTTTCCCTTCCCACCATCAACCTCCATCTACCTCGCACTCCTCACCCAGCCCACAACACCAACACTATATCCGACCAACCCACCTACTCTCTCCCTCTCGCCCTTCGCCTCTTCCTGCCACTTCCTTAGCAATCCTACTGCCTCCTCATCTAATACCACAACATCACCATGTAGCCTTAGGAAAACGCTCATCCAAGCCTGCACAAGCTCGTAATCGCGGCGCTGCTCCAGTCGCGCAGTAAGGGCCTTGATAAAAGTGCGGAGTTCAGTGTACGGCTCCGCTGTGTCGAGGGTGCGGATGGCGATGTCGGCTGCGGAAGGAGGGAGGGAGGATAAGTGGGATAGGAGAGGGGTGTAGTCGCCTGTTTCGGTGGCGTGGGCGAGGTGCCGGCTGAATGTATCGGTAGCTGTAGCAGCGCTGGAGCGCGATGCGAGCGCTGAGCTGGAGATGCGGGATTTGGTGTCTTGAGGTTCAGTGGATGCGGTGAGGGTGTTGCTGTTGTTGTCGTCTACGCCTTGGATCTGGTTCTGGCCAACAGACGGTAGGAAGAACGGTGCTTTTTCGGGCGCTTTGGGGGCTTCTTTCGGTTTGTTGCGGGCACGGATGACGTCGAGGTGGAGTAGGGTTTGCCAGCGTGACTTGGGGACTAGACTAAGAGTCGTGATGTTGTCGCTGAGTTGATCCATGACGGGGACGGTGATTTCGTCTTCGTCCTCGTCGCCTACCTGCTCTTCGGTTGCGGCTTCCACAACGGCAACACCGCCTTCACCAGATGCTGTAGGTGCACTGACTGAGACGATGTCGTCCTCAGTAATCTGGCGCGTCGAAACGTGCGTGAAGAGCGTTCGGTTGGTCCAGATGTGCACGCCGACCTCGCCGTCTAGACCCGTGGCGAGGAACTCACCGGAAGGTGAGAAAGCCACCGTGTTACACTTCCTAGAAAGCTTCATTGCATCAATCATATGGCCAGTTGGTAGATCCCAGACCCTGACAGTGGAATCGGAAGCTGCAGAGATGATCCATCGCCCATCACTCGAGAAAGTGTAGTCGAGTGTTTGCAATCCGGTCTGGGAGCGAGAAGCCCAGAGCTCTCGAATGAGCTTCTTGGTAGTGATGTCGACAACACGGATAGAGCCATCGTCACAGCTCAATGCTATCAGGTCACTGTTGCGGTGATAGCGCATACCGAGTATCTTCGTCATAGGATACCAGTCAATCTCGTGAAGTAGGATACCCGTAGCAAAGTCCCAAAACTGGTCATGTTAGTGTTGTCACAGCTGGAAAGAGTATCTCCACTTACCTTGACTTTGCCATCGTCCGAACAACTTATAAGCGTACGGTTCAGGGCATCTACAGCAAGGCCAGTGATGGCGCCTTTATGTTTGCCTTCTCCTTTGACAAACTTGCGTGGGGAGTCGTCTCCACCACCGAGAGCTTCTTCAGCCTCGAGTTGCAGCAGTTTGTACTTCTTCGCCTCAACTGAAGTAAGTCGAGCGGGAAACTTTCGCCTGAATTTGCCAGACTGCAAGTTGTACATGTCGATGGAACCACCAGCGGAGCCAATCACAGCAAATGTGCCACAAGCTGAGATTGCGACACTCTTGACTTCGGTTCCGTCTCCAGTATCAAACGCCCACCTTCCTGCTCGCTTGCGACCCCAGAACCATGTCCTCGCAGTCTTGTCGCCCTCGTGTCCGGTAACGATGCTCTCCCACCCGGTCATGTTGACTTCAGGAGCCTTCTTATCTTTACCCTTCACTTTTGATGAGTTGTTCCAGATGCCAGCCACGCCCGGCATAGCACCCATGCCACCATCGCGGTTGAGGGAGCAGGCCACACAAGTGATGGCAGGGGCCTTGAGATCCTCCAACTTGGTGTGGTGCTTTGATGTTTCGGCATTTCCGTTCAACAGGCCCATCTTCTTTGCCTTTTTCTGAACAGCACCCTGGCTGAGTTCTGTACTCTGTCCATCTCGTCGTAAACTCCAACCCCAGAGACTGCGGTCTTTGCTTGCGCTAAGGAGCCACTTGCCAACATCATCCGAACCGTCCGAGTTGGAAGGGAGGAAGCGGAGAGTCGAGACTGGTGCAGCATGTCCACCACGAGAATGTAGAATGCGCGGTACGGGCGAGAAGGGCGTTTCGTCAAAGATCCAGCTCTTCAGCGAGTTGTCTAAACCACTTGATACAATTACTGCCTGGCCAACGAGAAATTCAATCTTGCTGATACCACCCCCAACTCCACCACTCGCAGATGAAGGTGGGCCGTGTGCGCCTCGCAGGGTACCCGTTTTGCGACCACCCTTGTTCAGGTCCCAAAAGGTAATGTCTCCACTGTCACTGCTAGCTGTCGCCATGACACCGTCTTCACGGCCATCATCACCAGCACCGAGTCCATCACTTCTGAAGGAGATGGATGTCACTGGGTGCTTCTGCGAGCCGCCAGTATTTAGGCGCATGATTTCCTTATCTGCGCGAATATCGTGTATCGTGATTGGGCCGGACTCGTATGCGATGGCGAGGAGCGACAAGGCGGGGGTTGGCTGCAGTGCGGTCACAGAGCCAAAGTCGGCAGCGGGTGGTAGGAGTGTGTATAGCAGTTTTCCGGTACTGATGTTCCATATCTCGACTGATCCGTCTTTGCGACCGACAAAGATTTTGTTGAGGTACGTTGGCATGTTACAGATGCAGCCAGATAGTGGGCTGGAGGAAACTCCTTGGAGAGTAGTGTAGTGCTCTAGAGAGCTAGTTCTCCAGACTTCAATCTTGGTATCGCCGCATCCCACAATCCATTCTCCAAGGACCACCAGTCTTCCGATGCGCTCGATGCCGCCACGAGGTAGCTCGAGCTCGGCGACCTTTTTTCCACGCTGAAAGATCCAAACGCCACGTTCAGAATTCTTCTTGAGTCCCGACCAGGCGGCAAAGACGACTTTTTTCCATGCTAGTGTCGCTGAGATATCCTCGGGCGTCTGGGGTCGGGTTATGAAGACAAGGTTAAGTCCGCGCTTGAGGTCGTATGTCTGAAGGGAGCGGCCGACGGAGGTTGTGATCTGGAAGGTAGTCTTGCCTAGTGGAAGAGCGGTGAAAGGAACAGCTGTGGGAGATACAAGGCCTACTGTCTGTGGGAGATAGGTTAGCTACCAGTGGATAGCTCATTGGGTCGCATAAACTTACTCTGAAAGGCGCGAATATCTTGGACTGGCGGACAAGCTGCGCAGAGCTCTTTTCGCCATTGCTCTGTGTTTTTTGGCGCTTGGTGACTGGGCCACTGGCAGTGCCGTTGTGCACCTGGGGACTTGCCATGATTGGAGTTGGTGGGCAAGGCGCAGCTAGAGGGTGGGCATGTGCTTGGAGTTTGTCGCGACTTTTGAGCGGCGCAACCAAATTTTTGCGGAGATGAGATTAGATTAGATGTTCGCCGGTTAGAGCAGGGCGCTAAGAGATCGACGCAGGGGTGCATCAGCGGCCTTGCATACCCACGCACTTACGTAGTTTGTATGTATGATGTCGGCTAAGGGTCCGCATCGTGAAAAGCGGCCAGGTGGACACACTGAGGATGCCCGCGACAACGGAGAAGAAGCATACAAGTCAAATCTGCCATGTCGTCAGCGGGCGTAACATGTGCTGACATCCCACTCTGGTCGGCTGCGCATTCCTCATGCTCAGCGGAGACAGGCCGGGCCGAAACAATCGATGCAACACGTGGCGCAGACCATACTCGCTACAGCATCGAGAGCGATCGTCTATGGCTGGAAAGGGTAGAGTATGGTTGTGCAGTGCAGAGAGACGGCCCATTCACGTCGAAGCATCGGAGCCATCGCGCCAAGGCACGCAGAGTGACGCACTATTCGTGATGGCCCGCCTGGAGCTTCTTCAGACGATACAAGAGTCCAGTCTCCCAGGCCCCAGGAGCATCATGAAGCCGTGAAGGACATACGTACGGCCGCCCATCACCCCTTGTGCCAGCCCCTCGCTTGTGGGAAAAGCAAGCATTTTGTCTGACAACACCCCCACACACGCACGGGTATAAGACACAGCATGGAGCCGTCCCTCTCCCGCACGGCAAGTACAGAGAGCACTCAATCATGGCAACAGCTCGCCACGGCAAGCGGCGCGTCAGCAACGGGCAGCAGAAAGGCGAGGTCGAGCGAGCCCGAGACGGGCGCCGCCACGGTAGGGCGGGCGAGCGTGTCAGTGCCGCCGCTGAGCGCAAAAGCGATTCGGCAGAGCCTGCCCGGTCGCCGAGCATCCAAAGCATCGGATAGCAGCTTCTTGGAGTACCTGGGAAATGCCTGGTCTGGTTCCGCCATCGACGAGACCGATGGCTCGTCGACGCTAGAGAACTCGCGCGCAAGTCTTGCAAGCGCCCCCGTCAATCCCCAGCTGCTGCCGGACTCGTTCCGGCATGGCACACACGCCGCTGCCGCTGCGCCTACAGAATCCAAACGGCTATCCATCTCGTCCTTTGTGTCGGCCCTGTCGCATCGTGGATACAGTTGGAGTGGTAGAAGCTCGGTAGCCGGCTCAGAGCCCGAAGGTGCGTACGTCATGCGCCTTGACCGACCTGGCCGGCAGCTTTTTTCCCACATGCCATGACCCGTCTTGTCCACTTTGGCCCACTACTGACTCCCCCCCCCTCATAGCCAGAATGGACAACCCCCATGGAACCACGACCGCCACTACCTCCTTCTCAGTCACCACCTCGAGCCAGAATGGCAGTCTCGGCACAAAGCCCTCGCCCACGCAATTGCTCTTCCACCAGGACCAGACTGCCCCCAGCAATCACGCCCAGGGCTCCTCCTCTTCCCCTACCACCAACAACAACAGCAATGCTATCCCACCACATCCTGCCTCTCCCCAGCTCAACCAACCGCCCCTCTCGTCGCAACCCCGCCGCTCACGAAGCCGCACCGCACAAAGACGCATTAGTGGAAGCACCGCTCCGAGCAGCAGCCCAGCCAGTAGAGACATGCGTGAGAAGAAGCCAACAAAGGGCATAATCGGCGTCTGCGCCCTCGAGTCAAAGGCTCGCAGCAAGCCCGCACGCAACATCTTTGGAAAGCTCGTCGACGAGTTCGAGGTCAAGATCTTTGGCGACAAGATCATTCTCGATGAGGCGGTGGAGAACTGGCCCATCTGCGACTTTCTCATTTCCTTCTTCTCAGATGGCTTCCCCCTTGACAAGGCCATTGCCTATACCCGGTTACGCAAGCCCTTTTGCGTCAATGACCTGCCCATGCAGCAAGTCTTGTGGGACCGTCGTCTGTGTCTTGGCATCCTCGACAAGCTCAATGTGCCCACACCGAAGCGCATTGACGTGAGTCGGGACGGTGGACCAAAACTTCCCTCGGCCGAATTTGCAAAGACTTTATACGAGCGAACTGGCTTAAAGCTTGAGGGGCCCGAGGACGGCACTGGTGGCGGCCTGCCCGCGCCCAAGAAAGTCGAGCTGATTGACGACGGCAACACAATTTTTGTAGATGGTACCACGCTGACCAAACCTTTTGTGGAGAAGCCTGTGAGTGGTGAAGACCACAATATTCACATCTACTTTCACAAGAAAGATGGCGGTGGTGGTAGGAGGTTGTTCAGGAAGATTAACAACAAGAGTTCAGAAAAGGACGACACTCTTGAAGTACCAAGGGCCATTACCGAACCAGGAAGCAGCTACATCTACGAACAATTTCTGCGGGTCGAAAACTCGGAAGATGTTAAAGCATACACCGTCGGACCCAATTTCTGCCACGCCGAGACGAGGAAATCACCCGTTGTCGATGGTCTTGTCAAGCGAAATCCAAGCGGCAAGGAAGTCCGCTATGTAACGAAGCTGAGCGATGCAGAGGCCGCTATTGCATCAAAGATATCAGAAGGCTTTGGCCAACGTGTGTGTGGCTTCGACTTGCTTCGCACTGGAGAACAGAGCTACGTCATTGATGTCAACGGCTGGAGTTTTGTCAAAGATAACGGCGATTACTATGACAGAGCAGCTACTATCCTTAAAGATATGTTCCTCAAGGAAATTGCACGCAAGCAACACAAAAATGCCGCCCAACACGGCACTTCTGATGTGCAATCTGGCTCAGAGGGTACTTCCGGTTCTGGTGCTGGAACAAAGAATGGATCAGGCCATCGCAAGACTCTAGGCAAGCTTTTCAAGAGCCCCAGCATGTCCAAGATGGTGCACCCTGGCCCGATCCATGCCCATCTCCCACACATGAGACAATCTAGCACTATGCCCTCTTCGCCTGAAACATCGCTGAGTACAACACCCATTGCAACTTCGCCCGGCTTTGAGAAGCCCAACGCTTCAGTACTGCTCAGCCCGACAACGGCCAATTCTACAACACTCCCCCAAGGCATAGTGTCTGATCCTGATGTGCCGCTTCCATCTGCATTCGAAGACGACGACGAAGACGTGGATCTTGAACCGGAAAGATCAATGTCGACCGATCATGTTGACGTGCCACCTCCTGCAACTGCAGCACAATGGAAACTAAAGGGCGTTGTTTCAGTCATCCGCCATGCTGACCGTACGCCCAAGCAAAAATTCAAGTACACTTTCCACAGCAAGCCCTTCGTCGACTTGCTCAAGGGACATCAGGAGGAAGTGCTCTTGATCGGTGAAGCGGCCTTGCAAAGCGTCAGTGATGCAGTAAAAGTGGCCATGGAAGAGGGCATAGAGGATCCGAAGAAACTGCGTGAACTGCAACTGTACTTGACCAAGAAGGGGGCATGGCCTGGCACCAAGGTACAGATCAAGCCAATGTTCCGAAAGAGGAGGAAGGAAGAGTTGCAGCCAGGAGAAACGCTACCTGAAGAGACACCTGAAGCGCAAAAGCCGGATCCGATAGCAACTGAAGGCCAAGATGCAACGGACAAGGCAGATAAGGATGGCGAGCCGGAGCTACTCAAGAACCGCAGCGACTCCATGTCTGGCGTCACCTTGTCTCGCATCACTGCCCAAGACAACAACATGATTCTCGATAAGTTACAGCTGATCATCAAGTGGGGAGGCGAGCCAACCCATTCCGCTCGACACCAGACCCAGGACATGGGTGCAAACTTCCGCAACGATCTCTTATTGATGAACCGGGACGTGCTTGATGATGTGCACATCTTCAGCAGCTCAGAACGGCGAGTCACGACCAGCGCACAAATCTTCGGTGCATCTTTCCTAGACAGAGACCAGTATCTGGCCGAACACATCCAAGTTCGCAAAGATCTGCTTGATGATTCCAACGCAGCCAAAGATGTCATGGATAAGGTCAAGAAGAAGCTTAAGACTCTACTGCGCGCTGGTGACAAGGCTCCACCACAGTTTGCTTGGCCCAAGGACGTGCCTGAGCCATATCTTGTCGTCAGGCAGGTAGTAGATCTTATCAAGTTCCACCAGCGTGTCATGAACCACAACTTCAAGAAGATCGAAACGGAAGCCATCTCATCACTAGCCGCACTAACATCGCCAACATCCGGATCGCAACCAGAACAGTCCCAGTACACCAACGTCAGCCACATTCAGTCCCGTTGGTGCTGTAACGAAGGTCCTGAACTGTTCAAGGAGCGTTGGGAGAAGCTCTTCAAGGAGTTTGGCGACGCCGACAAGGTCGATCCTAGCAAGATATCTGAACTCTACGACACGATGAAGTTTGATGCTCTCCACAATCGCAGCTTTCTTGAGTGGGTGTTTACGCCAGATGCCACTTTTGTGGACGAAGAATCCATCGCCGAGGGCTCGAAGCAAACCACGCCCGACAATTCATCTGCTAAATCGATACCTGTGGGTCTAACTCCATCGGAAGCTCAGTTGAAAGCGGAAGCGAAAGAGAAAGAGCAGAACACTGAGAAGTTTCAAGAGAAAGAGAGGGGCAGCTTGTCTCATCGTATGGGCTTCAGACGCAGGTCTGAAGTTGCTATCAAACCACCTGCGGCACCATCTTACGTGCATGAATCGTACTTTAAGTTGTACTCTGGCGTTGGGACCACTTCCTCAAAGCCTCAGACAGACGCGCGTCTCGTTAAGCTGCGCGAGATGTATCATCTCTGCAAGGTTCTCTTCGATTACATTGGTCCTCAGGAGTATGGTATCGAGAGCGAAGAGAAGCTGGAGATAGGGTTACTTACCTCACTCCCCCTGCTCAAAGAGATTGTCGGAGATCTCGAAGAACTCCAAGCATCCGACACTCCAAAGAGTTTCTTTTACTTCACCAAGGAGTCGCACATTTACACCCTGCTCAACTGCATCCTGGAAGGTGGCATCAAAACAAAGATCGAACGCAACGCTATTCCCGAGCTCGATTACTTGTCACAGATCAACTTTGAACTCTATGAGTCTGAGAATGCTAGCATCGGTGACCAACCACATACCTTCAACTACAGCATTCGTATCACGCTGTCGCCGGGCTGTCACGCTTTTGCTCCGCTTGACGTGTAAGTTATGATTCATATATCCTATCACAACATTACTGACATCAACAGACAACTCGACTCGCGACACATGATTGGCTTCGCTCCCCGCCGCAGTCTGACTCTCCACCAGGACTGGAAAGAAGTCCTCGAGACGCTCCGCGCAAAGTTCCACACGTAAGTCTTCTTTGTCTCATTCGCACGATCTCTTATTAACATCATGCCCAGCGTCAAACTCCCCAAATCCTTCGTCGCTATTGATCTTAGCGAAAAGGTGCCCGAGGCTTTTGAACGACACACTAACCCCAAGGGCAAGGAGCACAACATGACGGATAGCGAGGAGCGTGGTCGAACTGAAGAGAGGGGCGAAGGCGCATCGCTGTTGCCTATTACGAATGAGCAGGGAAACGTCTTTTCGCCCACCGGTGGGGTTGTTAGTACTGAGCATTCGCAGCTCAAAGATATGAGTCCAACGGATTTGCCCCCGCCTATGATGGATGAGAAGGAGTAGTGGGGAGTGAGCATATGAGTAGAGTCGCGACTTTCTTTTGATGACTCGATGGATACGACTGTGGAGGGTGCTGGTAACGTTCTTTTTTCACGTATTTTACATGAATGGGATTAGAGGAACCTTCTTTATTAATGATGATGGGGTACTCGGCGTTTTAGAAGGAGGCCAAGGCGGTGGAGTACGGGGTTAGATGGAAGGACGAAGGTCGAGTCAACATTGTTCGCCACTGCATATCAAATAAAAAACAACTTCGACATTGTTAAAATGCATTACCATCAAGTTTCTCTTCCCTTCTCCTCTCCACAATCGCATACGAGGAAGATGGCAACATAACTCATTTTTATACCCCTTCGCGATTTATGATCCCTTCCTCCGAACACCTGACATGACTCCATTACTAATGTGCATACCTTGCACCCGTCACGACATTGCATACCAAAAAAAACACAATTGACACCAACCGTGCGATATGCCGGCAGTACACTAGTGCTGTTTTGCCTCGGGTGAACTTCGGGTCATTGTTGCCCCGCCTTTTTGTTTACTTTTGTACCCTTGTTGATGTGAGATCGGATGTTGCTATGAGGGTCTCGGTGATTCGGTGAAAT